>NC_042984.1:11828655-12093655 GCF_901001165.1 Salmo trutta | reverse complement strand
AGAGCACACAGTGGCAAACACACAGACACACACTGAAACACGTGGCCTAGGGCTTGCTAGAGAAACACTGCTGCCTGCCTGTCTGTCTGTCTGCCTGTCTGTCTGTCTGTCTGCATGTCTGTCTGTCTTTATAGTGCCTTGTCTCTCGTCCTCTCCCAGTCCTACCTGTCTCAGGCTCTCTCCCTTTCTCCTTGTCTCAGTCTCTCTCTTCCTTTCCTTCCCTCTGTCCCACTCTCCCTCTTCCCATGTCCTCTCCCTCCCTCTTCTCACGTCCTATCCCCCCACTACCTCTTCTCATGTCTCTCTCTTCCTCTCCTTCCCTCTCTCCCTCCCCCACTCCCTCCCCCACTCTCTCCCTCATTCTCTCCCTCCTTCTCTCCTTGTCTCAGGCTCGGGCAGTGTGTATGAGTCAGAGAGATGTTGGAGTGAATACTAAAGAGTCTGCCTGACATCTCTAATACCTTACTGCTGCACTACACAGCACACACACACACACACACACACACACACACACACACACACACACACACACACACGTTTTAAACCCTCTATGCTCCTTTGAGACCCCTCCTTCAAAGTCACAGACATCTCTTCTTCTGGCCATGGTTGCCCAAATAATGGACAACTGGGTATTTTTATACATGACTCTAAGCATGATGGGATGTTAATTGCTTAATTAACTCAGGAACCACACCTGTGGGGAAGCACCTGCTTTCAATATACTTTGTATACCTCATTTACTCGTGTTTCCTTCATTTTAGCAGTCACCTTCACATAAAGTTAAACACTAATGAACAGAATGCAACTCCAGCCAAACACACTTCAGAAAGTATCTCCATTTGTGACATGCTGCTGTGTGAAAGTACAGTGTGGGAAAATCCATTATCTGCAAAAGTTTAAGTTCTGGCCTATAGGGACACAGAGATTGGAAATGGAACTTGATCCCAGCTATGCAATGGGTGTCCATATTGAAATCCCTGGGTGCAGTCTTAGTGTATGTGAGATCTGGGCAGTCAATCTGGCACAAAGATCTGGGCAGTCAATCTGTCCCTCCCTGCAATTCTCAGAATGGCGATTCCCTGTCCCTGTCCCTGTCTCTGTCTCTGTAATTGTGTCTCTAACTGCGTCCCAAATGCCGCCCCATTTCCTATATAGTGCATTACTTTTGACCAAGACCCATAGGTCCACTATGAAGGGAATGTGGTGCCATTTGTGACAAAGACTCCGTCAGCAGAAGAGGGCAGATAAAGTTTCCTCATTAGTACTGTTGCTATCAATAATTCAGCTGCAGGTCTTGTTGGGCTCAATGGTCCGGATGCTAATGTGGAGGGGCCTCTGTCTGTCTGTCTGTCTGTCTGTCTGTCTGTCTGTCTGTCTGTCTGTCTGTCTGTCTGTCTGTCTGCCTGTCTGTCTGTCTGTCTGTCTCTGTCTCTGTCTCTGTCTCTGTGTGTGTCTGTGTCGTCCTGTCCGTCTGTCCCGTCCGTCTGTCTGTGGTGAGCCTGCACGGCTTTAATGGATGTCATGAAGAGGGGGTGAAATAGGAGCATGGGGATCCTCTGTCACATCACCCATGGGTGGGAGGAGGGGGGGGAGTAGGAATGTGACGGAAAATGGTCGGTCTACTATGTCATGCCCATAGAGCAATCAGTCTGAATGGATAGGTCCTCAGTCTGAATGGATAGGTCCTCAGTCTGAATCAATAGGTCCTCAGTCTGAATGGATAGGTCATCAGTCTGAATGGATAGGTCATCAGTCTGAATGGATAGGTCCTCAGTCTGAATGGATAGGTCCTGAGTCTGAATGGATAGGTCCTCAGTCTGAATGGATAGGTCATCAGTCTGAATGGATAGGTCATCAGTCTGAATGGATAGGTTATCAGTCTGAATGGATAGGTCCTCAGTCTGAATGGATAGGTCATCAGTCTGAATGGATAGGTCCTCAGTCTGAATGGATAGGTCCTCAGTCTGAATGGATAGGTCCTGAGTCTGAATGGATAGGTCCTGAGTCTGAATGGATAGGTCCTGAGTCTGAATGGATAGGTCCTCAGTCTGAATGGAGAGGTCCTCAGTCTGAATGGATAGGTCCTCAGTCTGAATGGAGAGGTCCTCAGTCTGAATGGAGAGGTCCTGAGTCTGAATGGATAGGTCCTCAGTCTGAATGGATAGGTCCTGAGTCTGAATGGAGAGGTCCTCAGACTGAATGGAGAGGTCCTCAGTCTGAATGGATAGGTCCTGAGTCTGAATGGATAGGTTATCAGTCTGAATGGATAGGTCCTCAGTCTGAATGGATAGGTTATCAGTCTGAATGGATAGGTCCTCAGTCTGAATGGATAGGTCCTCAGTCTGAATAGATAGGTCCTCAGTCTGAATGGATAGGTCCTCAGTCTGAACGGATAGGTCCTCAGTCTGAATGGATAGGTCCTCAGTCTGAATGGATAGGTCCTCAGTCTGAATGGATAGGTCCTGAGTCTGAATGGATAGGTCCTCAGTCTGAATGGAGAGGTCCTCAGACTGAATGGATAGGTCCTCAGTCTGAATGGATAGGTCCTCAGTCTGAATGGATAGGTCCTGAGTCTGAATGGATAGGGTTTCAGGTGTCTCCGGAAGGTGGTGATTGACTCCGCTGTCCTGGCGTCGTGAGGGAGCTTGTTCCACCATTGGGGTGCTAGAGCAGCGAACAGTTTTGACTGGGCTGAGCGGGAACTGTGCTTCCTCAGAGGTAGGGAGGCGAGCAGGCCAGAGGTGGATGAACGCAGTGCCCTTGTTTGGGTGTAGGGCATGATCAGAGCCTGAAGGTACGGAGGTGCCGTTCCCCTCACAGCTCCGTAGGCAAGCACCATGGTCTTGTAGCGGATGCGAGCTTCAACTGGAAGCCAGTGGAGAGAGCGGAGGAGCGGGGTGACGTGAGAGAACTTGGGAAGGTTGAACACCAGAAGGGCTGCGGCGTTCTGGATGAGTTGTAGGGGTTTAATGGCACAGGCAGGGAGCCCAGCCAACAGCGAGTTGCAGTAATCCAGACGGGAGATGACAAGTGCCTGGATTAGGACCTGTGCCGCTTCCTGTGTGAGGCAGGGTCGTACTCTGCGAATGTTGTAGAGCATGAACCTACAGGATCGGGTCACCACCTTGATGTTAGTGGAGAACGACAGGGTGTTGTCCAGAGTCACGCCAAGGTTCTTAGCACTCTGGGAGGAGGACACAATGGAGTTGTCAACCATGATGGCGAGATCATGGAACGGGCAGTCCTTCCCCGGAAGGAAGAGCAGCTCCTTCTTGCCGAGGTTCAGCTTGAGGTGGTGATCCGTCATCCACACTGATATGTCTGCCAGACATGCAGAGATGTGATTCGCCACCTGGTTATCAGAAGGGGGAAAGGAGAAGATTAATTGTGTGTCGTCTGCATAGCAATGATAGGAGAGACCATGTGAGGATATGACAGAGCCAAGTGACTTGGTGTATAGCGAGAATAGGAGAGGGCCTAGAACAGAGCCCTGGGGGACACCAGTGGTGAGAGCACGTGGTGCGGAGACAGATTCTCGCCACGCCACCTGGTAGGAGCGACCTGTCAGGTAGGACGCAATCCAAGCGTGGGCCGCGCCGGAGATGCCCAACTCGGAGAGGGTGGAGAGGAGGATCTGATGGTTCACAGTATCAAAGGCAGCCGATAGGTCTAGAAGGATGAGAGCAGAGGAGAGAGAGTTAGCTTTAGCAGTGCGGAGCGCCTCCGTGACACAGAGAAGAGCAGTCTCAGTTGAATGACCAGTCTTGAAACCTGACTGATTTGGATCAAGAAGGTCATTCTGAGAGAGATAGCAGGAGAGCTGGCCAAGGACGGCACGTTCAAGAGTTTTGGAGAGAAAAGAAAGAAGGGATACTAGTCTGTAGTTGTTGACATCGGAGGGATCGAGTGTAGGTTTTTTCAGAAGGGGTGCAACTCTCGCTCTCTTGAAGACGGAAGAGACGTAGCCAGCGGTCAAGGATGAGTTGATGAGCGAGGTGAGGTAAGGGAGAAGGTCTCCGGAAATGGTCTGGAGGAGAGAGGAGGGGATAGGGTCAAGCGGGCAGGTTGTTGGGCGGCCGGCCGTCACAAGACGCGAGATTTCATCTGGAGAGAGAGGGGAGAAAGAGGTCAAAGCACAGGGTAGGGCAGTGTGAGCAGGACCAGCGGTGTCGTTTGACTTAGCAAACGAGGATCGGATGTCGTCGACCTTCTTTTCAAAGTGGTTGACGAAGTCATCCGCAGAGAGGGAGGGGGGGGAGGATTCAGGAGGGAGGAGAAGGTGGCAAAGAGCTTCCTAGGGTTAGAGGCAGATGCTTGGAATTTAGAGTGGTAGAAAGTGGCTTTAGCAGCGGAGACAGAAGAGGCAAAATGTAGAGAGGAGGGAGTGAAAGGATGCCAGGTCCGCAGGGAGGCTAGTTTTCCTCCATTTCCGCTCGGCTGCCCGGAGCCCTGTTCTGTGAGCTCGCAATGAGTCATCGAGCCACGGAGCAGGAGGGGAGGACCGAGCCGGCCTGGAGGATAGGAGGATAGCAGCCGTATTTAGCACTAACTGAAGTTTGTTTAGTGCTTTATCCGGGTAGCCGGAAAGTAGAGCATTGCAGTAGTCCAGCCTAGAAGTAACAAAAGCATGGATTAATTTTTCTGCGAAATTTTTGGACAGAAAGTTTCTGATTTTTGCAATGTTACGTAGATGGAAAAAAGCTGTCCTTGAAACAGTCTTGATATATTCTTCAAAAGAGAGATCAGGGTCCAGAGTAACGCCGAGGTCCTTCACAGTTTTATTTGAGACGACTGTAAAACCATCCACTGGCTAATACTGCCCTCAGCAGCTATCCACTGGCTAATACTGCCCTCAGCAACTATACACTGACTAATACTGCCCTCAGCATCTATCCACTGGCAACTACTGCAATCAGCAACTATCCACTGACTAATACTGTCCTCAGCAACAATCCACTTGCAAATAATGCCCTCAGCAACTATGCACTGACTAATACTGCCCTCAACAATTATCCACTGATTACAACTGCCCTCAGCAACTACCAACTGACTAATACTGCCCCCAGAAACTATCCACTGGCTAATACTGCCCTCAGCAACTATCCACTGACAAATACTGCCCTCAGCAACTACCCACTCACTAATAAGGCCCTCAGCAACTGTCCACTGACTAATACTGCCCTCAGCAATTATCCACTAGCTAATAACGCCCTCAGCAACTCTCCACTGACTAATACTGCTCTCAGCAACGATCCAATGACTAATAAATCCCTTAGCAACTGTCCAATGAATAGTAGTGCTCTCAGAAACTATCCACTGAATAATACTACACTCAGCAACTATCCACTGAATAATACTGCCCTCAGCAACTATCCACTGAATAATACTGCCCTCAGCAACTATCCACTGAATAATACTACACTCAGCAACTATCCACTGACTAATTTTGCCCTCAGCAGCTATCCACTGGCAAATATCGACCTTAGCAACTATCCACTGACTAATAATGCCCTCAGCAACTATCCACTGACTAATAATGCCCTCAGCAACTATCCACTGGCTAATAACGCCCTCAGCAACTATCCACTGACTAATAACGCCCTCAGCAACTATCATCTGGCTAATACTGCCCTCAGCAACAATACACTGACTAATACTGCCCTCAGCAACTATCCACTGACTAATAATGCCCTCAGCAACTATCCACTGACTAATAATGCCCTCAGCAACTATCCACTGACTAATACCGTTCTCAGCAACTTTCCAATGGCTAATAATGCCCTCAGCAACTTTCCGCTGGCAAACCCTGCCCTCGGAATATATCCACTGAATAATACGGCCCTCAGCAACTATCCACTGGCTAATAACGGCCTCAGCAACTATCCACTTACTAATAACGCCCTCAGCAACTATCATCTGGCTAATAACACCCTCAGCAACAATACACTGACTAATACTGCCCTCAGCAACTATCCACTGACTAATAATGCCCTCAGCAACTCTCCACTGACTAATACTGCCCTCAGCAACTCTCCACTGACTAATACTGCCCTCAGCAACTCTCCACTGACTAATAATGCCCTCAGCAACTCTCCACTGACTAATACTGCCCTCAGCAACTATCCACTGACTAATATTGCCCTCAGCAGCTATCCACTGACTAATACTGCCCTCAGCAGCTCTCCACTGAATAATACTGCCCTCAGCAACTATCCACTGACTAATAATGCCCTCAGCAACTCTCCACTGACTAATACTGCCCTCAGCAACTCTCCACTGACTAATACTGCCCTCAGCAACTCTCCACTGACTAATACTGCCCTCAGCAACTATCCACTGACTAATATTGCCCTCAGCAGCTATCCACTGACTAATACTGCCCTCAGCAGCTCTCCACTGAATAATACTGCCCTCAGCAACTATCCACTGACTAATAATGCCCTCAGCAACTCTCCACTGACTAATACTGCCCTCAGCCACTCTCCACTGACTAATACTGCCCTCAGCAACTCTCCACTGACTAATACTGCACTCAGCAATTCTACATTGACTAATACTGCCCTCAGCAACTCTCCACTGACTAATACTGCCCTCAGCAACTATCCACTGACTAATACTGCCCTGAGCAACTATCCACTGACTAATACTGCCCTCTGCAGCTCTCCACTGAATAATACTACCCTCAGCAACTTTCCACTGACTAATACTGCCCTCAGTAGGGAAGTTATCCACTGACTAATATTGCCCTCAGTGCGGAAGCTATCCAGTGGCTAGTACTGTCCTCAGTGCGGAAGCTATCCACTGACTAGTACTGTCCTCAGTGCGGAAGCTATCCACTGGCTAATGCTGCCCTCAGTGCAGAAGCTATCCACTGGTAAAAACTACCATTAGTGTGGAAGGTATCCAATGGCTAGTACTGCCCTTAGCGCGGAAGCTATCCACTGGCTAATAACGCCCTCTGTAGCTTTCCACTGACTAATAATGCCCTCAACAGCTTGCCACTGACTAATACTGCCCTCAGCAACTATCCACTGGCTAATAGTGCACTCAACAACTATCCACTGACTACTACTGCCCTGAGCAACTATTCACTGGCTAATAATGCCCTCAGCAACTATCCACTGACTAATAATGCCCTCAGAAACTACCCACTGGCTAAAGCTTCCTCAGCAACTATCCACTGACTAATAATGCCCTCAGCAACTATACACTGGCTAATAATGCCCTAAGCAACTATCCACTGGCTAATACTGCCCTCAGCAACTATCCACTTACTAATAATGCCCTCAGTTCGGAAGTTATCCACTGACTAGTACTGTCCTCAGTGCGGAAGCTATCCACTGGTAAATACTGCCCTTAGTGTGGAAGCTATCCACTGGTAAATACTGCCCTTAGTGCGGAAGCTATCCACTGGTAAATACTGCCCTTAGTGTGGAAGCTATCCAAAGTCTAGTACTGCCCTTAGCGCAGAATCTATCAACTGGCTAATTCTGCCCTGATTGCGGAAGCTATCCACTGGCTAATACTGCCCTCAGTGCAGAAGCTATCCACTGGCCCCTACCATAGCTAATGGCTTTTAACTTTAAACTTCGGCTGAGTTTTGGACCAGTACCACTACAAAAAGCAATATGTTTGGTCCACTGAAAATTGCCATGCAAAAAATGACCTTATTGCTAATGAGACACGCAACATTAGCAAGCATTACAAAATTACATTTTTGTACTGTGATTACCTAAACTATTTTCATTTTGGGGGTGTTATTAGCGTGTCAGGCCTTGGTCCAAAAGTTATTTTTCTTTCAAATACTGGAACCAATAGAATAGTCCCAACAGTGCAATCCCCACCCACTCATGCACTCCAAGGCATGCTCAATCAAATGCTCACAGATTATTTGAAAGAAAACCAATCCTATTTCAATCCAGGTCTGATAGTAGTCAGTTCTGGACAGCTCAGTAATCTGAGGCTGATGCCCTGAGAGTGAGAAAGTAATGTGGTGGTGGGTGAACCAGCTAATCCGCTGCAGTCTCTGTCACCAGCTGGAGGGATGAACACCACACACACACGCGTGCGAACACACACACACGCAAACACACACACGCAAACTCCACACGAACATGTATGCACGCACACACACACACCTCGGACCCCATGTAGTATGAGCTCAGACCCCTCGGTGCCTCAACTTTCCACACGAGTGTTAGAGTTTGACACCTGCAGACTGTCTCTGTTTCACCCTAACCCCAGTGAGACGCCATCATGTCACAGGAGAGGACCTATGGATGTCAGTGTCACACCCATGGAAAGGGCAGCTAAAGTAGCAGAGCGAGATAGGCCTAACAACCAAGACCCAAAGTAGCAGAGAGATATGGGCCTAGCAACCAAGACCTAAAGTAGCAGAGAGATATGGGCCTAGCAACCAAGACCTAAAGTGGAAGAGAGATACGGGTCTAGCAACCAAGACCTAAAGTGCCAGAGAGATATGGGCCTAGCAACCAAGACCTAAAGTAGCAGAGAGATATGGGCCTAGCAACCAAGACCTAAAGTGGCAGAGAGATATGGGCCTAGCAACCAAGACCTAAAGTAGCAGAGAGATATGGGCCTAGCAACCAAGACCTAATGTAGCAGAAAGATATGGGCCTAGCAACCAAGACTTAAAGTAGCAGCAAGAGATGTCCATAAAGTAGTCCTGAGACCCAAGCAGAGAAACAGGACCCTAGGCTATAGAAACCCTTCTCTGGTCTGTCAGAGACCTCAATGAACAGAAGATGTGATCACTTCACTTCGTTGGGATGCTGCCTGTCTACCTGATAAGGTTGAGGTCTCTCCATTAAGATATATTGGTTTGCCAGTGGCCTGCAAGTCTAGTCCACCTGTAATGAGGTGGACTAGACTTGTGGTAGGACCCTATCAGTACAGTGTCAACTCTCCTAACATAACAGACAGGGACACATTCAGCATGGCACAACATTGTGGAACACTGCAGATAGAAATGTCATTAATATAACATGCATAATGTGTTACTCTACAAGGCAGAGAGGCATGTTGTTGTAGATACTGCTGAACACAGCCCAGGCACCAGAGAAGGTGTTATATTATACCACCCTCTGCTTGCTCCTCCTAAACAGCCGTTTGGACAGGGGCCAGACTGAAAGGGATCGCATGCAACTGAGACATCCATGTTCCCATTGATAGATACCCACACACAGGACAGGACAGGACAGGACAGAGGTAAATAAGGGAACAAACAGAAGGGGAGGTGAAATCATGAACAACCACTCAGAAAAAGCTTTCATCAGCCAAAACCAGTTCAATACAGTTCCCCAAAAGCAAACACCTCTCCAGATGATATCAATACTACAAGGAGACACTGAAAATTGTGGACACCAGAGTTTGGGACCTTCCTCCATGTTCTAACCACTCAGGGCAAAAGGAAAGAAAAACGTTTGAGTGCAGAGATCTTGATGGCTGAGCAGTCTCCTTTGGGGGACTTTGGGTTGGATTCAGAGTTGAGAGGCTAAATGTGCACCGGTTTCAAACGATTCATTCGTCGATGAAAATGCGGGACATTTGCATAAAATGTCAGAATATGCCATTGGTGAAATAGTCAGTCATACTGTAGATTCACCAAAGACAGTTTGACCTCTCAGATATTCACCCCTAGGTGCCACAGCCTCTGTTCCACATTCTTCACCAGAGGCTTGGAAGTTTAGGAGACAGACAGATACTACCTATCAACCCTCAAATACCCTGTCAATACGGCTGAACCAACCTATTTCACTTTTTCAAGAACATAAATTGTAGTTGTATTTCAACACCAGCGAGAGAGCCTTTCCCCTGGGGTCTAGGCTAGGTAGTCTTTGTCTTTCCAAGTACTGTAGTTCACCTTTTCACACACACACACACACACACACACACACACACACACACACACACACACACACACACACACACACACACACACACACACACACACACACACACACACACACACACACATGCGCACACGCCCTTTCCCACACATTCCACCCTCTCTTCCCCTCCAGTAATGTTTGGCTCCATCTAATAGAGGTTTTGTGATGAAGTCTGTGGTCTGAGCCTACGGCCATATATCATGCCTTAGGTTTCTCCCGGCACTGTGGTGGTGAATTTAGAACCTGCTCAGAAAGGTCAGAGGTGACAGAGCCAGGCAGCAGGCCTTCATCAGCAGAGCTTTATTTCCACTGGGGTGCCAGGCCCACTCAATCAAATTGAGCAAAACGTTTTTATGCTCTACTTGTCAGTGTTCCAAACGGGACATTATTTGTCTTTTTACCTAAACACTGTACTTGACTTGGGAAGGAGCTCACCGGAACGGAGTACTGGCACCTCCAACTTTTTTCTACTTGAGTTCCTGCACCTCCTATCGAGGTGCAGGCCTGTATGCTGGGTAGGCGAAGAGTTCCCATTTTGAACCATTGTATTGTCTGAAGATACAAACTCTGCCTACACGGCAGGCCCACAGAGCTAAAATCAGTTGCACCTGTAGGCATACCGCTGGCCAATCGGATAGCTTAGATCCCTGTGTCTACAGCAGCTTCCACCAGCCCACAGTTGATACTGATTGTAGAGCAGGCTACTGTAAAATTTCAAAACCATGCCTAGAGAGAGATTGTTAAGGAATACAGCAAAGAAGTGCTGTTTTTATGACTTTTATTTTCAAAATCGACTCAGCACTACAACGCTGTTTTTATGCAACAGTTTAAGAAGTTATTTCTATTGGTGGGGTGGCAGGTAGCCTAGCAGTTAAGAGTGTTGGGCCAGTAACCGATAGGTCGCTGCTACGGATCCCCGATCCTACTAGGTGAAAAATCAGTTGATGTGCCCTTGAGCAAGGCACTTAACCCTAATTGCTCCTTTACGTCGCTCTAGACAAGAGCATCTGTCTAAAGTAATAGGCTACGACAATGGACCTATTTCCAGTGTTATCATACAGCCTAGCTTGAGACTTGAAATATAAGGGACTACATTTATAATAAAGGGTGGGCCTACATGGAGAAAATTGGACCTCAGTCTGCATGAAACAATATTTCCAGTCAATGTGTCACACGGAGCGGAACAGGTGAACCCAAGAGCAGACTCAGACGAGGAGACTGGGATGAGGTAACCAAGGTATTTATTGAAACAGGGGGAGATGGAGTGCATGCCAGGGGAAGCTCGGGCGGGTTTCTGAAACCAGGTGCGGAGGCTGAGGCGAGGGGGTAAGCAGGTCTGGAGGGGAATCCAAGGGAGTAGTAGAGTGGGGAATCCAGGACAGAGTAGCAGGAGGACGAGACGTGGGACTGGAGACAGGGACCAGAGACAGAGCGAACAGAACTGTAGCATAGAGGAAAACAGAGTCTGGCAAGGAAAACAGGCACAACAGGATCTGAATGGTAACAAATGGCTAGAAGCGTAGACTGAGCAGAGATTACGATCTGGCAGTGTGGAAGTGGCAGGACTGAGTATTTGTAGAGGTCTTGATTATGGAACGGATTGCAGCTGATGGGGATCTGACTCCAGCACACCTGTCTCTGCCCACACAATCACACAGAGAGAGAGAGGGAGAGAGCACTGGGGAAGTGGCAGCAGGTCAAGGAGCCACCGGATGAGACACCGGACCCCCCCTCCCACGGGCGCCACCTGGCGCCTGACCAGGCTTATCTGGGTGTGAGGTATGGAATCCCGTAAGAGGATTCCAGAATGTTACGGCGGGGCACCCAGCAGCGCTCTTCAGGCCCGTATCCCTCCCAGTCCACCAGGTACTGCCAGCCGTGACCCCGACCATCCGAAAGCCGCCGGATGGTATAGGCAGGATGGTCATCGATGAGCCGAGGGGGTGGAGGAGCTGCTGCAGGAGGAGACAGGGGACTGGAGCAGACAGGTTTAGTCAGGGACACAAGGTGGGTGGATCTTAAGAGAGTTTCAGGTGCACAGCAGAGGGATTAATGACACGATCAATCTCAAAGGGACCAATGAATCGGGGGGCATGTTTCCTGGAAGCCACTTTCAAGGGCAAGTCCTTCGACGAGAGCCATACCCTTTGGCCTGGCGTGTAGACTAGAGCTGAGGCACAGCGACGGTTAGCTTGGGATTGGGTCCTGGTGGAGGCACGGTGAAGGGCAGCCCGGGCCCTCCTCCAGGTGCGATGACAACGGCGCATGTGGTCATGGACTGAGGACACTGCTACCTCGACCTCTTGGGCAGGGAACAAGGGGGGTTGATAGCCCAGAGCACACTCAAAGGGTGACATACCTGACGAAGCATCGATGAGGGTGTTGTGGGCTTATTCCACCCAGGGTAGCTGAGCACTCGAGGAGGAAGGGTTAGCCGAAGTCACACACCATAGGGCAGACTCCAGCTCCTGGTTGGCCCGCTCAGTCTGGCCGTTTGTCTGGGGGTGATATCCAGATGAAAGACTAACATTAATACCAAGTGCTGAACAGAAGGATTTCCATACCTGGAATGTAAACTGGGGCCCCCTGTCAGAAATGATGTCAGTGGGAATGCCATGCAGCCAAAACATATGGGATACCAGCAGGTCCTCAGTCTCCCTGGAGGATGGAAGCTTGGAGAGGGGAATGAGGTGAGCCGCTTTGGAAAATCTGTCAATAATGGTGAGGATGACTGAGTTACCATTAGATGGGGGAAGGCCAGTCCAGAGCTATGTGTGACCAGGGGCGACTGGGTATGGGAAGAGGGCAAAGCAGACCGGAAGTGGGTTTGGTGGAGGTTTTGGTGGGCCACCAAAAGTGCTGACGCAGGAAGGCGACAGTCCAGGGTGACTGGTGAGGTGAGTAGAATGGGCCCAATGAAGAACTTCAGAGTGAACTGAATCTGGAACAAACAGAGCCTTTCTAGGACTGTTACCTGGGTCAGGCTGGTTCTGCTGAGCCTGGCGCATACGGGACTCAATCTCCCAGGAGACAGCGGCAACGATGCAGGCATAATGGCATAATGGTCTCTGGCTCGGAACCTGTGTTGTTGGAGCTGGCGTCAGGCTTGGTATTCTTAGATCCAGGGCAATAAGTGAGTGTGAAGTTGAATCTTCCAAAGATCAATGCCCACCTGGCCTGCCGGGAGTTCAGATGTTTGGCGGTCTGGATGTAGGACAGGTTTTTGTGGTCCGTCCACACGATGAAGGGGAGAACCGAGCCCTCCAACCAGTGACGCCACTCAAGAGCCAGCTTCACAGCCAGAAGTTCCCGGTTACCTATGTCAAAACGTCTTTCTGCAGGTGAGAGCTTGCGGGACAAGAAAGCACATGGGTAGAGCTTCTGATCAAAGGGGGAATGTTGAAACAGAACAGCACCTACCCCGGTGTTGGAGGCGTCCACCTCGACGACAAACTAGAGTTCTGGGTCTGGCTGGATGAAGATCGGAGTGGAAGTGAAGCGACGCTTGAGTTCCCGGAACGCTGCCTCTGCCTCAGGGGACCAGTGGGACAAAGTGGAGGTGGTGGTGAGAGGGGCTGCCAAAAGACTGTAGTCACAGATGAAACATCTGTAAAAATTAGCAAACCCCAGGAAACGCTGTAGCTGCTTCAGAGTCGAGGGCACAGGCCACTCAGACTGCCCTGACCTTGGCAGGGTCCATCCGTAACTGTCCTTGTGCAATTATGTAACCCAGGAAGGGCACAGAGGATGCATGAAATTCACACTTCTCAGCCTTAACAAAAAGCTTATTCTCCAACAGCCGTTGGAGAACTTGGCAAACGTGTTGCTGGTGAGCCTCAGGGTCCTTAGAAAAAAAATGGAATGTCAAACACAGACAAAAGCAAAGCATCCAATCGCATCCCTCAGAACGTCATTAACCAGGCACTGGAAAACAGCAGGAGCATTAGTGAGACCAAACGGCATGACCAAATACTCAGTGTCCAAGTGGTGTGTTGAACGCCGTTTTCCACTCATCCCCCTCTGATGCTGACAAGGTGGTAGGCATTCTGGAGGTCGAGTTTAGTGAAGGGGGGCAAAAGCAGAACTGATGAGTGGCAAGGGATATTTGTTCCTAACAGTGATACTGTTCAGCCCACGAAAGTCTATGCACAGCCTCAGTGACCCATTGTTTTTCTTGAAGAAAAAAAACAGCCCCTACCGGAGAGGAAGGCCTGACATGTTCTGCAGCCATGGAATTCTGGATGTACCCCTCCATAGCCTCTTGCTCAGGCGAGAGAGGTTATACAACTGGCTACAGGGGAGAGGGGCTCCAGGCTGGAGGCCAATAGCTCAGTCGTACGGCCGATGAGGCGGCCTAGACAGGGTGTGGTGCTTGCTGAACACAGGAGCTAGATGGTGATACTCTGGAGGAACTGATGACAGGTCCGGGGGTTCTGGAATGGATTGGGGCACAGACAAGGCAGGGGGAAGGGCAGAATGTAGACAATTAGAGTGACAAAATGTACTCCAAGTGGTGACCCTTCCAGCGGTCCAGTCAATCTGTGGATTGTGCAGCTTTAACCAAAGATGGCCAAGACCGGGGCAGTCGATTATGTGGAGATTGATCCTTTCCTGGTGGAGACAAAGTGACCAACCTGGCCACAGTATAGGCAGCTCCTAATGCTGACTCGCCGCTGCCTCTCCTCAGGAGAGAGACAGGCCCAGTCGACGCTCACAGAGACAGTTGTCAATGCAGATGGTGAGAGAGATGAGCTCCTCGAGTCCATCAGGATCATCCTTGAGTATTTGTAGAGGTCTTGGTTATGGAACAGGTTGTAGCTGGTGGGGATCTGCTCTTACTCCAACACACACACACACACACACACACACACACACACACACACACACACACACACACACACACACACACACACACACACACACACACACACACACACACACACACGGGGAAGTGGCAGCAGGTCAAGGAGACACCAGATGAGCACTAGAGGGCATGGCAGGAGCAGATGTGACACAATGTTTATTTTATCTTTATTTGACTAGGCAAGTCAGTTAAGAACAAATTCTTATTTTCAATGACAGCCTAGGAACAGTGGGTTAACTGCCTTGTTCAGGTGCAGAACGACAGATTTTTACTTCATCAGCTCAGGGATTCGATGTTGCAACCTTTCAGTTACTAGTCCAACGCTCTAACCACTAGGCTACCTGCCGCCCCACCATAAATACATAATAAATAAATACATGTATTTATTAATACATTTATATAATAAATAATAAATAAATAGCCTATATTTTTTGGGAAGTTAATTTAACTGAAATATAACTTTTCCCGTGCTTCTCTGCCCATGCACTATAGTTAGACCCAATCGGCTATTGATCATTTCATTGGTAATACACAAAACATTGTAATCAAATCAAATCCAATTGCATTTGTCACATACACATGGTTAGCAGATGTTACTGCGAGTGTAGCGAAATGCTTGTGCTTCTAGTTCTGACCATGCAGTAATATCTAACAAGTAATCAAACCTAACAATTTCACAACAACTACCTTATACACACAAGTGTAAAGGAATGAATGAGAATATGTACATAAAAATATATGAATGAGTGATGGCCGAACGGATTTTACAGATTGTGCATCTGTAAAAGTTTGTGAGTGTTTTTGGTGGCAGCTGAATTTCTTCAGCTTCCTGAGGTTGAAGAGGCGCTGCTGCGCCTTCTTCACCATGCTGTCTGTGTGAGTGGACCATTTCAGTTTGTCCGTGATGTGTACGCCGAGGAACTTAAAACTTTCCACCCTCTCCACTACTGTCCCATCAATGTGGATAGGGGGCTGCTCCCTCTGCTGTTTCCTGAAGTCCACAATCACCTCCTTTGTTTTGTTGACGTTGAGTGTGAGTGTGAGGTTATTTTCCTGACACCACACTCCGAGGGCCCTCACCTCCTCCCTGTAGGCCGTCTCTATGTTGTTGGTAATGAAGCCTACCACTGTAGTGTCGTCTGCAAACATGGCCAAGCAGTCGTGGGTGAACAGGGAGTACAGGACAGGGCTGAGAACACACCCTTGTGGGGCCCCAGTCTTGAGGATCAGCGGGGTGGAGATGTTGTTACCTACTCTCACCACTTGGGGGCGACCCGTCAGGAAGTCCAGGACCCAGTTGCATAGGGTGGGGTCGAGACCCAGGGTCTCAAGCTTAATGACGAGTTTGGAGGGTGCTATGGCCTACCACTGTAGTTACCTACCCTCACCACCTGGGGGCGTCCCATCAGGAAGTCCAGGACCTGGGGGTGGCCTGTAGTCAATGACCTGGGGGCGGCTGAGCTGTAGTCAATGAACAGCATTCTTACATAGGTATTCCTCTTGTCCAGATGGGTTCGGGCAGTGTACAGTGTGATTGCGATTGCGTCGTCTGTTGACCTATTGGTGCGGTAAGCAAATTGGAGTGGGTCTAGGGTGTCAGGTAGGGTGGAGGTTAAATGGTCCTTGACTAGTCTCTCAAAGCACTTCATGATGACGGAAGTGAGTGCTACGGGGCGGTAGTCCTTTAGCTCAGTTACCTTAGCTTTCTTGGGAACAGGAACAATGGTGGCCTCTTGAAGCATGTGGGAACAGCAGACTGGGATAAGGATTGAATGAATATGTCCGTTAACATACCAGCCAGCTGGTCTGCGCATACTCTGAGGATGCGGCTAGGGTTGCCGTCTGGGCCTGCAGCCTTGTGAGGGTTAACACGTTTAAATGTTTTACTCACGTTGGCTGCAGTGAAGGAGAGCCCGTAGATTTTGGTAGCGGGCCGTGTCAGTGGCACTGTATTGTCCTCAAAGTGAGCAAAGAAGTTGTTTAGTCTGTCTGGGAGGAAGACATCGTTGTCCGCGACGGGGCTGGTTTTTCTTTTGTAGTCCGTGATTGACTGTCCGTGATTGACCCTGCCACATACCTCTCGTGTCTGAGCCGTTGAAACCTTGCCCTGATTAAAAGCAGTGGTTCCCGCTTTCAGTTTTGCTCGAATGCTGCCATCAATTCACGGTTTCTGGTTTCTGGTTGGGGAATGTTTGTTAAAATCCCCAGCTACAATAAATGCAGCCTCAGGATATGTGGTTTCCAGTTTACATAGAGTCGAATGAAGTTCTTTCAGGGCCGTCGATGTGTCTGCTTGGGGGGGGGGGATATACATGACTGTGATTATAATCGAAGAGAATTCTCTTGGTAGATAATGTGGTCGGCATTTGATTGTGAGGAATTCTAAGTCATGTGAACAAAAGGACTTGAGTTCCTGTATGTTGCTATGATCACACCACGTCTCGTTATTCATAAGGCATACACCCCCACCCTTCTTCTTACCAGAGAGATGCTTGTTTCTGTCGGCGCAATGCGTGAAGAATCCAGGTGGCTGTACCGACTCCGATAGCATGTCTCAAGTGAGCCATGTTTCCGTGAAACAAAGAACGTTACAGTTTCTGATGTCTCTCTGGAAGGCTACCCTTGCTCGGATTTCGTCTACCTTGTTGTCAAGAGACTGGACATTGGCGAGTAGTATGCTTGGGAGCGGTGCGCGATGTACCCGTCTACGGAGCCTGACCAGAAGACCGCTCCGTCTGCCCCTTCTTCTGCGGCGCCGTTGTTTTGGGTCGCCGGCTGGGATCCGATCCATTGTCCTGGGTGGTAGGCCAAACAGAGGATTCGCTTCGGGAAAGTCGTATTCCTGGTCGTAATGTTGGTGAGTTGACTTTGCTCTTATATCCAATAGTTCCTCCTGACTGTATGTAATAAAACCTAAGATTTCCTGGGGTAACAATGTAAGAAATAACACATTAAAAAATCTAAATACTGCATAATTTCCTAGGAACACGAAGCGAGGTGGCCATCTCTGGCAGAGCACTTGATCTGCCGCGCCCAGCAGAGAATTGCACTTTGACTCGGAAAGTGATCTCGACTAAGAAAAGATTGATGACAACTGTTGTAGTTTACATGTATATAGGCTCAGGCCTGTTGTTATGTGTATTAGCATACTTTTAGGCTATAATTTACATTTTACATTGATGGTGTTTATTATGCAGCGTGTGACCTAATTCAAACTTGATCTGCTTTGGTTGGCCTGTGTGCCAGTGATTAACACCAGAAAAGCCTGGCCTCGTTGGATCCCCCTTCAGGCCAATGACATGTCAACGTTCTAACAGTCTAATAAAGACATTCCATTTATGCTATCAGACTAATAATCATTTGCTTGTGTTTATGAAGGTAAAATTAGAATACTTAAGAACATGTATTTCAAATAATAAATCAATCAAATGTTATTACAAAGCCTTTTTTACATAAGCAGATATCACAAAGTGCTATACAGAAACCCAGCCTAAAACCCCAAAGAGCAAGCAATGCAGATGTAGAAGCACGGTGGCTCGGAAAAACTCCCTAGAAAGGCAGGAACCTAGGAAGAAACCTAGAGAGGAACCAGGCTCTGAAGGGTGGTTAGTCTTCTTCTGGCTGTGCTGGGTGGAGATTACAAGATTACATGGCCATTAATTAAGGCCAGTTCATTCTTCAAGATGTTCAAACGTTCATAGATGACCAGCAGTGTCAAATAATATTCACAGTGGTTCTAGACTAGAGGGTGCAACAGGTCAGCACCTCAGGAGTAAATGTCAGTTGGCGTTTCATAGCCAAGCGTTCAGAGGTCGAGAGAGAGAGAGAGAGGAGAGAGGAGAGAGAGAGAGAGAGAGAGAGAGAGAGAGAGAGAGAGAGAGGACAAAAGCTTTTTCATTAGTTACTGTAAGTGTATATGTACAATGTAAAAACCACTAAAACACCACAATTCAAGTGTTAAAATCCATTAAATAAACACAAATCGAAATGCCTTCCAATCAAACATATTTTCAGTTTAAATATAATGTATGTGCTTTGAGTGTTGCGAGTGCAGCGGAGAGAGCATGTAATTGCGGTAATTGCAATAAAAATATACATATATATAGTACCAGTCAAAAGTTTGGACACACCTACTCATTCAAGGGTTTTTCTTAATTTTTTTAACTATTTTCTATATTGTAGAATAATAGTGAAAACATCAAAAATATGAAATAACACATGGAATCATGTAGTAACCAAAAAAGTGTTAAAAAAATCTAAATATATTTAAGATTTGAGATTCTTCAAAGTAGCCAGCCTTTGCCTTGACGACAGCTTTGCACACACACTTGGCATTCTCTCAACCAGTTTCATAAGGTAGTCACCTGGAATGCATTTCAATTAACAGGTGTGCCTTGTTAAAAGTTACAGAAGATAGTCCTATTTGGTAAAAGACCAAGTCCATATTATGGCAAGAACAGCTCAAATAAGCAAAGAGAAACGACAGTCCATCATTACTTTAAGACATGAAGGTCAGTCAACCTGGAACATTTCAAGAACCTTGAACGTTTCTTTAAGTGCGGTCGCAAAAACCATCAAGCGCTATGATGAAACTGGCTCTCATGAGGACCACAACAGGAAAGGAAGACCCAGAGTTACCTCTGCTGCAGAGTATAAGTTAATTCGAGTTTTCAGCCACAGAAATTGCAGCCCAAATACATGCTTCACAGAGTTCAAGTAACAGACACATCTCAACATCAACTGTTCAGAAGAGACTACGTGAATCAGGCCTTCATGTTTGAATTGCTGCAAAGAAACCACTACTAAAGGACACCAATAAGAAGAGACTTGCTTGGTCCAAGAAACACGAGCAATGGACATTAGACCTGTGGAAATCTGTCCTTTGATCTGATGAGTAAAAATGTGAGACTTTTGGTTTCAACTGCCATGTCTTTGTGAGATGCAGAGTAGGTGATCTCCGCATGTGTGGAATCCACCGTGAAACATGTAGGAGGAGGTGTGATGGTGTGTGGGTGCTTTGCTGGTGACCCTGTCTGTGATTTATTTAGAATTCAAAGCACACTTAACCAGCATGGCTACCGCAGCATTCTGCAGCGATACGCCATCCCATCTGGTTTGCACTTAGTGGGACTATCATTTGTTTTTCATCAGGACAATGACCCAACACACTGATAAGAGAATTATCTAATAAAGGTAAATGAATCAATAAACCATGATGAATTATTAGTCATACAGCATGGTTAATGAATAATCAATGTAATGATCAATGTAGGGATCGATTAGTCTGATTAGTTCCGGAAAGTCCAGGAACCACTGGAGAGGGAAAGAAATGTGTGTATGCAATTAGTATAGAGAGATAGAGAGACAGATGGTCAAGGGAGTAAAAGCTTCAAAGAGTTCCTAACCTTGAGGGAAAAGAACAGGCTGAGCTCTGGATAGTGATAAACAGTGTGAGAAGTTTATGGGGGTTGCAGGTCACCAACGGATTGTGTGTAAATGCATGTGCGTAAGTAAGCAAGAACTATATAATGACTGTTTTGTTATCCTGACCTCAGAACGTTCTCTGAATAAAGCCACAGAAACCTTTTGCAGAAAGCTGAGTCCTTGCCTAATTATTTTAACCCATTGTCTTACAAACCTTGGGAATTAGTCAAGGCGAATTGATTATTGATTATTATCATCAAGATATAAAATTCTTATAACACACACTTCCAGGCTGTGTAAGGGCTATTTGACCAAGGAGAGTGATGGCGTGCTGCATCAGATGACCTGGCCTCCACAATCGCCCGACCTCAACCCAAATGAGACAGTTTGGGATGAGTTGGACCGCAGAGTGAAGGAAAAGCTGCCAACAAATGTTCAGCATATGTGGGAACTCCTTCAAGACTGTTGGAAAAACATGCCAAGAGAGTGCAAAGCTGTCATCAGTGGCTACTTTGAATAATATAAAATATATTTTGATTTGTTTAACACTTGTTTGGTTACTACATGATTCCATATGTGTTATTTCATAGTTTTGATGTCTTTAAATAGTCAAAAAGAAAGAAAAACCCTTGAATGAGTAGATGTGTCCAAACTTTTGACTGGTAATGTATATCTTTATAACCAAATTAGTGCACTAGTCCTTTATTAATCCTGTATGAGAGGAGAGAAACACTTCTCAGCAGAACTTGGAGAAAATAAAAGTTTTGCTCAGCACCCCCCTCGAGCTGAGTAACGAGCTGAGATTAGGAGCACACTCTTAAAGGGAGTGCTCCTAACCGCAGCTTATTACCTGTAAAAAAGACACCTGTCCACAGAAGCAATCAATCAATCAGATTCCAAACTCTCCACCATGGCCAAGACCAAAGAGCTCTCCAAGGATGTGAGGGACAGGATTGTAGACCTACACAAGGCTGGAATGGGCTACAAGACCATCGCCAAGCAGCTTGGTGAGAAGGTGACAACATTTGGTGTGATTATTCGCAAATGGAAGAAACACAAAAGAACTGTCAATATCCCTCGGCCAAGAGCTCCATGCAAGATCTCACCTCGTGGAGTTGCAATGATCATGAGAAAGGTGAGGAATCAGCCCAGAACTACACGGGAGGATCTTGTCAATGATCTCAAGGCAGCTGGGACCATAGTCACCAAGAAAACAATTGGTAACACACTACGCCGTGAAGGACTGAAATCCTGCAGCACCCGCAAGGTCCCCCTGTTCAAGAATACATATACATGCCCGTCTGAAGTTTGCCAATGAACATCTGAATGACTCAGAGGACAACTGGTGAAAGTGTTGTGGTCAGATGAGACCAAAATGGAGCTCTTTGACATCAACTCAACTCGCTGTGTTTGGAGGAGGAGGAATGCTGCCTATGACCCCAAGAACGCCATCTCCACCGTCAAACATGGAGGTGGAAACATTATGCTTTGGGGGTGTTTTTCTGCTAAGGGGACAGGACAACTTCACCGCATCAAAGGGACGATGGACGGGGCCATGTACCGTCAAATCTTGGGTGAGAACCTCCTTCCCTCAGCCAGGGCATTGAAAATGAGTCGTGGATGGGTATTCCAGCATGACAATGATCCAAAACACACGGCCAAGGCAACAAAGGAGTGGCTCAAGAAGAAGCACATTAAGGTCCTGGAGTGGCCTAGCCAGTCTCCAGACCTTAATCCCATAGAAAATCTGTGGAGGGAGCTGAAGGTTCGAGTTGCCAAACTTCAGCCTCAAAACCTTAATGACTTGGAGAAGATCTGCAAAGAGGAGTGGGACAAAATCCCTCCTAAGATGTGTGCAAACCTGGTGGCCAACTACAAGAAACATCTGACCTCTGTGATTGCCAACAAGGGTTTTGCCACCAAGTACTAAGTCATGTTTTGCAGAGGGGTCAAATACTTATTTCCCCCATTAAAATGCAAATCATTTTATAACATTTTTGACATTCATTTTTCTGGATTTTTTTGTTGTTATTCTGTCTCTTACTGTTCAAATAAACCTACTATTAAAATGATAGACTGATCATTTCTTTGTAAGTGGGCAAACGTACAAAATCAGCAGGGGATCAAATACTTTTTTCCCACACCGTAAGTGTATGTAAACTTCCGACTTCAACTGTAGCTAGATGTAGTACGCTAATGTTAACTAGCTGGCTAATTGTTGCCTATGAAAGGACGTTAGGCTATCGAGCAAGCATTTTAGCCATGTAGCCTAGGACAACAAAAACTAAAAGTGTCTACTGTATGACAGTCATAGACCATTTCAGCAACATTAGAGACATGTTTTTTTACTTATACACGCACACACACACACACACACACACACACACACACACACACACACACACACACACACATAAATCAGTACCATGGACAGGCACATGATATTTAGCTTATGTTGATTGGACTAAATTGTTTTTGAAATCTTTTAGCTGTCACTGTATTAGACTAAGCCAGTGCTTCTCAATTATTTTCTGTTACGCCCCCCCTAGGAAGAAGTAAACATTTCGCGCCCCCCCAACTCTCCGCCGCGACTGTAAATTGTATCATTTGTCTATAAAATTGTTATAAGTACACCTCTGCATAACATTGTATGCTTATTAACATTAAATAAAAATAAAAAAGAAAGAAATATAGATCAACTTACAACAAAGAATAACTTTATTAACATTGTTTTTTTTAGTTTGTAACAGAAAAGACTTCAAGTGCATCAATTTGCCTGAAATTTAAAACAAAATTAAACCCTTATTTAAACTGTAAACATTTTTTGACCATTTGATACTGAAAAATAAAATTTAATATAATCAATAAATAATAATAAATTCAAATTGATCAGCAACATTAACTCAGGAGCACAATATATGAAACATTTTGACCTATAAAACAAAAATGAATAAAACAATTTGTGCTGATTTTTTTTAAATCAAAATGAGGAAGTCAGGATTAATGGCTACAATAAGCACGTTTTGCAGAGCACAGCTTTTCCAAGCGGGGTTTGAAGCATCATACTGCAACTCTCAGCTCCTGCTCAATGTTTAGCTGGGACCTGTACTTGGTCTTCAGTGCAGCAACAGCAGAGAAGCCAGTCTCACAAAGATAAGATGTTGCAAAAGGAAGAAGAATGCCCATGGCCCTCTGCCCTAAGAGTGGATACTGCCTCTCTACACTCAGAATTCAGAATTCACTCAGTGTCTGTGATGTGAACCTCAGTCTCAATGTGGAGTCAGACGTCATATCAATGAACTGGTCCTCCTCTGCAGAGCTGAAACCAGTTGGAGCTGGTGCATTGAAAGGATCTCTCACCCAGTCATATTGGGAACTGTTTTCAGGGAAGTACTTTTTAAAGAATCCCATCAGTGATGAAATATGCTCCTTAATATATGGAATCACTGAGGTGGCATCATAGTCAGTAGTGTCAACAAATTCATGCAGGTTCTGGAATGAATCAGTATTTCCTTCATCAAGTCGCCTGCCCCACATTGCAAGCTTTCCAGTGAAAGAGCTGATCTTGTCTGTGACCTGAGGGAGGTGTATATCTTTCCCTTGAAGCTGTAGATTTAGTTAATTTAGCTTTCCAAATATGTCACTCAGGTAGGCCAGTTTTGCCAGGAAGTTCTCATCACTAAATTTTTCTGTGATGTCATACTTGTGCTCCTGCTCCAATAACATTCTTATCTGCTCTCTGAGCTCAAAAACTCGGGACAAGACTTTTCCTTGTGACAGCCACCTTGCTTCACTGTGAAACAGCACAGCTTGATGTTCAGCTCCCATCTCCTCACAAATAGCAGAGAAGACTCTTGTTTTTAGTGGTCTGGTCTTTATAAAATTGACTACACCTACAATGTCAGTCATAACCTCACTTAATTCAGACAGTACTTCTGTGTATAACACAGTGTGTCCACTCAGCATTAGGTGAGGCCTTCTTGATGAGTGCCCAAAGTCCTTTTCTCATCCCTGCCATGGTCTGTGCACCATCACTGCAAACACCAATGCAGTTCTCCCACTTTAGCCCATTCTCAGTCAGGAAGCAGTCATGTCAAAACGTACATAAGCGATAAACAAACAGTCTTTGTTGCTGTCAGTTGCTTCATCGAACTGTAAGGCAAAACGTTTGTCTTTGAGTTTATCTACCAGCTGTTCTTTAATATCGTTAGCAATGTCATTTATACGTCTGGCGACAGTGTCATTGGACAGAGGGATAGTTTTTATTTTTGCAGCACTTGCGTCATCCAGCTTGACAGAGACCATGTCTAATGCTGCAGGCAGTATCAGCTCCTCTGCTATGGAGTGGGGTTTTTTGCACTGAGCAATTTGGTACGCCACCTTATATGATGCTCACAGTGCTCGCTGGTTTACTGAAGTAGCATTCACAAAGCGGGACGATTGTTGGCAATATTCGGCACGTTTTCGCTGAAAAAACTCAAGCGGCTTATCAGCGTGATTGGGGTGTAATGTCTTTAAGTGACGCCTTAATTTATTTGGCTTCATGCTGTCCGCTGCCAACATTTTTAGACACAGTAAACATGCCGGTCTTTCCTCGTCTCCCACCGTAGTCACAGTGAAGCCAAGCGCGACATACGCTTCGTCATATTTCCTCGTCTTAGCTTTCGGGAGACTTACGTTTGTCTCATTATCTCCGTCTCTCTCCGCCTTTCTTTTCATCCCTGTTAAATATTTTTCCATGGTGTCTCTTAAGGGTTTGTTATCTGCACTTCATATCTCCTGCTCTGTGCTGTGTGCTCTTGTTCGGTTAAAAAAAAAAATACTACGCGGCAAAAAAAAGCGTGTTCCCCGGGGTCACGCGCCCCCCCTGGCATCGCTCCGAGCCCCCCCAGGGGGGCGCGCCCCACTATTTGAGAAGGACTGGACTAAGCATAGGTGATTTAATGATGTTGAAATGTTGAAGTTGAAATGGTGCTGGAATAGTGGAGGCAGCTCCTGTTTTCTTTGCGACTTGCGGTAACTCTCAGTGATCTAAAATCAATAGTTGTTGGGTAGGATGAAAATGTCAGAGACATTAACTTGATTGACCATGTTGTAGGTCATGCAAGTATTTGTTACATGCAATATGCTTTTCGGACTCCATCGGACAGATGTTGTTCTCCGGTTTTGTGATGAAACAAATGTGTGGTTGAATTCATTCTGACACTGTCTTCTATATGTCACAGTGGCAAGGCATATGAACTAACTCGATTATAGAGAAAACAATGAAATTATCACAACACATAGGTTGTAATATAACTTTTTTTCCTGGTTTGGCTTCTCCAATGATTTTACCGACACACCATTACTATTCATTAAAAACATTGTTTTAATGAGTACATTTATTTTATTGAATCCTTCCACCAGACAGTTATAGTCTGGGCAAAAGCCAATTGTTAGTTCTGAGGTTCTGAAGGTGCTTACCAAACAGCCTGGTTGTTAATTACATTCTTATGTTTTGACCCAGTCGTTCATTCTATTCATTCCACGTTGCTCTGCGAAACAAATCGTTGGCATGTAGCTAGCCAGCAGAGGTTCAATGATGACGAGAGACAAGAACTTCAATGAATAATTATTCAATAAATAATTCATAAATAGGCAACAACTAGCTGATTGTCAAGTCAATAAGATAGTTATGGGATAGCTAGGTTAAAGTTACTTCTCCTTTGCTAGCTAGCTAGCCAACTAAAGATAAGCAGCTGACAGCATCTGAAATGACAGCAATCTATGTGCATTTTTTCGTTTCTTTTACCTTCGTTTCTATTGGCAATTCTTTGGATATATCCATTATAATGATCCTGATAAATGAATTCACCTGGATGTGAGAAGCTGTCAGTCTCATCATGTTTATATGCATGGCACGGTGGAGATCGCAAAAATCTGCATCCAGGATCCAAACAACACGTTTAATAAGTTATATTATAAACCGGGACGTTCGAGCCTTGGATGCTGATTTGCTGAAAGCCGTGTTTATCAGACACGGGGGTTTGTGACATGGGGGTTTGTGGTATATGGCCAATATACCACGGCTAAGGTCTGTATCCAGGCACTCCGCATTGCATCGTGCTTAAGAACAGCCCTTAGCCGTGGTATATTGGCCATATACCACACACCCTCGGGCCTTATTGCTTAATTATACCATGGCATTGTTGAATACTCGTTTCTAATTAGCTTGAAGGGCATTCTAGAGCATGCATTATTTACCTGTAATGCACAGTATAATTCAATGGCTATGAAGTTCAGCCTTGCATGCTCTATGTTTGAGCTGCTTTTGAAAGCAAAAGTTGAATTGAAAACATTATTGGAATTGTTGAATTACATTTTCATAATAGCAAGCTAGGACTGATCAAATCAGATCAAATCAGATTTATTTATATAGCCCTTCGTATATCAGCTGAAATCTCAAAGTGCTGTACAGAAACCCAGCCTAAAACCCCAAACAGCAAGCAATGCATGTGAAAGAAGCACGGTGGCTAGGAAAAACTCCCTAGGAAAAACTCCCTAGAAAGGCCAAAAACCTAGGAAGAAACCTAGAGAGGAACCAGGCTATGAGGGGTGGCCAGTCCTCTTCTGGCTGTGCCAGGTGGATATTATAACAGAACATGGTCAAGATGTTAAAATGTTCATAAATGACCAGCATGGTCAAATAATAATAATCAGAGTAGTTGTCGAGGGTGCAACAAGCACGTCCGGTGAACAGGTCAGGGTTCCGTAGCCGCAGGCAGAACAGTTGAAACTGGAGCAGCAGCATGGCCAGGTGGACTGGGGACAGCAAGGAGTCATCATGCCAGGTAGTCCCGAGGCATGGTCCTAGGGCTCAGGTCCTCCGAGAGAAAGAAAGAAAGAGAGAAAGAGAGAATTAGAGAGAGCATATTTAAATTCACACAGGACACCGGATAAGACAAGAGAATACTCCAGATGTAACAGACTGACCCTAGCCCCCCGACACATAAACTACTGCAGGATAAATACTGGAGGCTGAGACAGGAGGGATCAGAAGACACTGTGGCCCCATCCGATGATATCCCCGGACAGGGCCAAACAGGCAGGATATAACCCCACCCACTTTGCCAAAGCACAGCCCCCACACCACTAGAGGGATGTCTACAACCACCAACTTACCGTCCGAAGACAAGGCCGGGTATAGCCCACAAAGATCTCCGCCATGGCACAACCCAAAGGGGGGGCGCCAACCCCCCCAAACAGCAAGCCTGTTTGTTTGGTTACCAAGGCAACTACAGCTAGCTATCTAGTAAACTTGCTAGCTACTTCGGTGGGTGTTGAACAAATTTTTTGTGACAAATGAACACATTTCTAGCGGCAAATGTGTTCAATTATAGCCTTGGAATAAAAGGGATAATCAACTCAGGGCTCCATGCGTTCTCTGGAAAATAATGCAACTCCGTGGAAGGTTAGTTCCACTCAACACATACCTTACACGCTGTTCATTATTTTCCATAGAACACATAACCCCTCGTTGATTATCACATCTCATAGTCTATTAATTAAGGTATAGGCCTATGGTTTATTATGTGTAGGTCTATGTGAGGCCCATGTTTATGCCAGAGTCATGGATTTACGAAGGCCTACAAGACTATTTGGTCTGTAATGCAAAATCAAATGTTCGATGGTTTGTTGTGTGCGCTCGATTACAATAGGGTATAGGGTAGACTATGCTTTTCTGATAATTTAATGATGATTTGAGTGCCTACATTTTGACCCACCTACATTTTGTCGGCCCTGCCATTAACAGATTTCTGGCCACACCACTGTTGTATACTGTTTTGTGGTGAGGTTTGCATAACAGTGAGGAAAGGACCTTTGGTGCCCCCTGAGTTCCCCTTGAAACATAGACCCTGGGAGTATGACAGGATAAGCATATCAGTTTGCACTTTACACTGATCCCACTAAATATATATTATTGATCATGGAGGGACATATATGTCAGAGCACACTGTGAACATGATGGACAAGTGTGCGTGCAAATGTGCATGCACACGCACAAACAGGGAACACTGTGGAAACACACACACAGCTCACTGTGGACACACACACTGTGGACACCCGCACACACACACAGCACAATGTGGACAGGATGTGACATGGTGCCAGCCCTATGTACTCACTAGTGGAGGCTCCTCAGAGGAGGAAGTGGAGGACCATCCTCCTCAGTGAATTATTTTTTTTAAATAGTAAAACATTTAAAAATATATATTTTTTATATATAAACTATTCTAAGTATATTGCATTTTAGAATAACAGTCATTTTCTGTAATACATCACCAAATAATTTATAAAAGCACACTGATTTGCAATGAAGGTCTACAGTAGCCTCAACAGCTCTCTGTAGGGTAGCACCATTGTGTAGCCGGAGGACAGCTAGTTTCTGTCCTCCTCTGGGTACATTGAATTTAATACAAAACCTAGGAGGCTCGTGGTTCTCATCCCATTCCGTAGAATTACACAGTAATTATGACAACTTCCTCCAACATCCTCCAACCCGTCAGAGCTCTTGCAGTATGAACTGACATGTTGCCCACCCAATCAAAGGATCAGAAAATGAATCTAGTACTGAAAGCATAAGCTACAGCTATCTACCACTGCAGATCATAAAATGTGGTGAGTTGTTGACTCAACGAGAGAGAAAGACAAAAGTTGAACAGTTTTGGACAAATTAATTTCTTCAAAAAATAAGGAGAAGCAAGACAGAGAGAGAGATGATATTACATTTTTTGTTTTTACTTTCACTTGCTTAGCTAGCGAATGCATCTAGTTAGTTTAGCCTACTCAAACACCCGGCTCAAACAGAGAGGGATGCAATGTTAGCTAGCTGGCTATGGCTATCCAACACTGGAACTCTTCCAAGTCAAGGTAAGCTTTTGGTGTTATTAATTTATTGTCTCCGGAGCCCGCCGGTGTAATTGCTAAACTGCTTGCTGACTGAACACTGTGCTGCATGATTGTAGCGGGTTTACTAACACTTTAGTGTTATGCACCAAAGTCCAAAAGTGAAGGAAAAAAGGTGAGAGGAGGACAGTGCGCAGATGCGTGAAGGGATCATGCTGTTTGTATGTGGTTGCTATGAAAGTGAACTGTGTTTGTGTGTGATCAGGGGTGTATGCACTCCGCTGATTCTGTTGAAAAACTTTTCTTAAACGGAAGCAAACGGAATGAACTGGGGATAGACATACCTGAATTTGTCGAATAGAAACTCTTGTTTGCAATTGTTGGCAGTGGTGGAAAGTACTTAAGTAAAAATACTTTAAGGTACTACTTAAGTCATTTTTTGTGGTATCTGTTACTTTGCTATTTATATTCATACTTAGAATAAAAAGTAGAAGTTGTAAAAAATATAGATAGTAAAGTACAGATACCACAAAAAACGACTCAAGTAATACTTTAAAGTATTTTTTTTAAAGTATTTTTACTTAAGTACTTTCAGTACTGTCATACCAAAACAGACAGATCAGTACTGTCATACCAAAACCAGTAACTGGCACACCAGTTATTGTCGCACCACAAACCAGAGCCAAACAGTTAAAATAGCCTTACCAGATCCCCAAATTGACAGCTTTCTCTCTCTCTTTCTCTTGCCCCCTCTTTCTCTGAGTCACTCCTCTTTCCCTCAGATCAGTCCCAGTCGAACCGTAACTTCACCAGAACAGCACTATTCCCTGTGTGAAATCCCTTCAGACATAGAAACTATTCAGGGGTTTTATGTTCAAGACACTGGTGGTCGCTGGATGGACATGATGACAAAAATAGGATGAAAGGGACAAAAAATAACCCCACAGTAAATTCCGAGTGTCAAAGAAGAGGGACGTATGCAAAGACATACTACAGTACTTTACATTACAGACATTAAGCAATGTGGGACGTGAAAAAGAGACCACAAACACATCTTCTCTTTCACCCCCTTCCTCTCTCTCTCTCTCTCTCTCTCTCACTCACTCACTCACTCACTCACTCACTCACTCACTCACACACACACACACACACACACACACACACACACACACACACACACACACACACACACACACACACACAGAGCTAACCACAACAGGACCTTAATATTTGAGGACAACTGTCAAGAAGGGGTGGGTGGGAGGGAAGGTGGAGAGTCAAGAGTCAATGAAGGCATGAAGCGGAAAAGAGAGGAACCGTATGGGCACGGAGAGAAATATAGACATTTCAATCTATCGAAAGACGAAGGTCTGTGGTATGTTAAAGGAATCTATGAATAATCTGATTATCGACAGAGTTGCAGACAAGTCAGCCAGAAGGAGCAGACTAGGATAGCCTGATTCCAGAATTGTTTTGTGCTGTCTTGCCAACTACTATATTTGTCACAGCCATAGAAGTTGACAAGAACATACAAAAAGATCTGAGACCAGGCTAGGGCCAGAGAAAAAAGCTAAAAGGTCCATCAAGGATCTGCAATAAAAGGGAGCCAGTGTGCTGTACTGGAAAGATCCTGTCATACAAAAGCTGGCACTCACCCAACTAGCAGACAGACAGCTCATTTTGGATCTAGCTACACCAGAAAATCTCTCAGATAAAGTTAAACACATATAATCTACATTAACAATAATTCCATAATATACCAATGATGTTGAGGCACATATGACATTGCAAGACCAATAAATCACACACAACAACAACAATAATAAAGTTGAGGTAAATGTTACCCTACAGTGCCAGCAATCCTTCAATAACCATGAACCAATTGTCAAGTGATTTACTGTTAACTCCTCGCAAATAGTAATCCATAACCCTCCTATGACAACTGCTTACTCTGTGATTTACGAAGCCTTAGACATCACCATCAGTTGCATCACACATTATCAACCAGAAGCCATGGATTACAGGCAACATCCACATTGAGCTAAAAGCTAGAGCTGCCGCTTTCAAGGAGCGGGACAGTAATCCAGACGCTTACAAGAAATCCTGCTCCGCCCTCCAACGAACCATCAAACAGGACAAGCGTCAATACAGGACTAAGATAGAATCTTATTACACCAGCTCAGACGCTCGTCGGATGTGGCAGGGCTTGCAAACTATCACGGATTACAAAGGGAAACCCAGCCGCGAGCTGCTCAGTGATGTGAGCCTACCAGATGAGCTAAGTGCCTTTTATGCTTTGAGGCAAGCAACACTAAACCAAGCATGAGAGCACCAGCTGTTCCAGACGACTGTGTGACCATGCTCCCATAGCCGATGTGAGTAAGACCTATAAACAGGTTAACATTTACAAGGCCGCAGGGCCAGACGGATTACCAGGACGCGTCAGATACCTGGCAGGGTGGTGCCAGGCCAACAACCTCTCCCTCAACGTCAGCAAGATAAAGGAGCTTATCGTGAACTACAGGAAACAGAGGGCCGAGCATGCCCCCATTCACATTGACCGGAGCTGTAGTAGAGGGGATCGAGAGCTTAAAGTTCCTCGGTGTCCACATCACTAAGGATCTATCATCATCCAAACACACCAACACAGTCGTGAAGAGGGCACGACAATGCCTCTTCCCCCTCGGGAAGCTGAAAAGATTTGGCATTCTACAGCTGCACCATTGAGAGAATCTTGACTGGCTGCATCACCGCTTGGTATAGCAACTGCTTGGCATCCAACCCTAAGGCTCTACAGAGGGTAGCGCGTATGGCCGAGTTCCCTGCCATCCAGGACCTTTATACCAGGTGGTGTCAGAGGAAGGCCCTAAAAATTGCCGAAGACTCCAGCCACCCAAGTCATAGACTGTTCTCTCTGCTACCGCATGGCAAGCGGTACCGGAGCGCCAAGTATAGGACCAACAGACTCCTGAACAGTTTCTACCCCCAAACCATAAGCCTGCTGAACAGTTAATCAGATGGCTACCCGGGCTATTTTGATTGTCCCCATTTTTTGTTGCACTGACTCTCTTGCACTGGCTCAATGAACACTCACTGGACTTTACCCACACACTCACACATACTTACACTGACACTCCAACAAACACACACACACACACACACATACACACACACACACTTACATACACACATGCAAATTGCCGCCACACACACACACACTACTGCTACTCTGTTTATTATCTATCTTGATTGCCTAGTCACTTTTAACCCTAAAGACATGTACATATTACCTCAATTACCTCAACAACCTCGTACCCATGCACATTGACTCAGTAGTTCTTGTATGTAGCTTTGTTAATGTTATTTTATTGCGTTATTATTTCCTTTTTTTATTCAGCAAATGTTCTTACTTTTTAACTCTACATTGTTGGGAAAGGGCTCGAAAGTAAGCATTTCACAGTAGTCTACACCTTTTGTATTGGCGCATGTCACAAATTATTTTGGGGGGGATTTTATCAGACTTTTAGTGGTGCATTCTCACACCAGTCCTCTACCCCAGTGTTTTCCTGTTCCTGGGGAGCCAAAGGGGTGCACTTTTTAGTTTTTTCTCTAGCACTCACACACTTGATTAAACTAATCAACTCATAATCAAAACTTTGATTTGAATCAGGGGTGTATGTATTCATTAGAAGAAGACTGTACCAAACAGTTACAAAACTTTTTCGCAACGGAAACCGTTGGACAAAATCAGGTAGGTCTCTCCCGTTTCATTCCATTTGCTTCGGTTGCTTCCGTTTGGATCTGTTTGGTTCTCTAGTGATACACCCCAGGTGTGTGAGTGCAAGGGCAAAAACAAAAATGACCACCTCTTTGGGTCCCCAGGACCAGGATTGGAAAACACTGCTCTATCCAAGGGGCCCAGTTTGCATCCGGCCAGCAGTGGGGCAGAGTGGGAAGGGACCAGGTTGTCTTCATCCAGCAGAGGGGGAGGGGCCCAGGTTGTCTCCATCCAGCAGAGGGGCAAAGGGGGAAGGGCCCAGGTTGTCTCCCTCCTGCAGAGGGGTGGAGGGGGAAGGGCCCAGGTTGTCTCCGTCCAGCAGAGGGGCAGAGGGGGAAGGGCCCAGGTTGTCTCCGTCCAGCAGAGGGGCAGAGGGGGAAGGGCCCAGGTTGTCTCCGTCCAGCAGAGGGGCAGAGGGGGAAGGGCCCAGGTTGTCTCCGTCCAGCAGAGGGGAGGAGGGGGAAGGGCCCAGGTTGTCTCCGTCCAGCAGAGGGGCAGAGGGGGAAGGGCCCAGGTTGTCTCCGTCCAGCAGAGGGGCAGAGGGGCAGACCATTTGAAGCAGTAAGCACTTTTCACCAGCCGAGAGTCGGGGGATAGTGTTACAGTAGAGACACAGGGGCTACAACTGTCCTTACCTCTCAGTAATAAACCGTTCATACCACAAACCATTAAAGCTGAGTGCCATTTCTCTGACCTTTAACCCTATCCCTATAACGTTACGTTTTATGTGCACCCCCAGTTAAACTGACTAGGAAGATAGGATACATCTTAAGTTACGACGGTGGGCGGGTAACCTGTCTCGTGACGTTTCTGAGCTCTTGTTTCAAATGTTGATTCTGACTGAAGTATATACCATAACACAATTCTGTGAATCTCTGAAAATGCAGGTTTTCACAATAACTATTGTGATCATGTGAAAGTCAGGAATAGGATTCATCTGTTTCATCAACCCCTCAATGTAATCTGTTTATGTGTGTGTTTATAGGGCAGACTATGATAAATATAGTATAATAAAATCACTCACCTGGGGTTGAGTTTCTATGATGTAGGCTACTATTGGAGAACGCCTGCCTTTATTTCATCAGTCCGTATTCCTTTTTGAATAGTGCACCAGGCTGTGAGGAAAATACATTGTTCCAAAAAGGTGGCTATCATGTATCCCTTCTTAGCAATGGATGTCCTATGGACATGTGGAAATGTGGTTTCATGTGTTTATGAATGGGGACAAATGCCTTATTCAAGATTCAAGTCAATTGGCTGCTACAGTATTGGTACAGGCTCACTAGTACTTACCTGTGCTGTCCAAAAGAGGGAGCAGCATCTTTCATTTTCCTATTCAGAGCCATTGCATTGCTTGGAGCCCCATATGACCATTGTTCCAAAAATAAGCATGTACCTTATTAGCTGAATTTACCCAGTCAGAGCCTAGGCCTACTGCATGGAACGAGAAGATCATGTGTTTTTAGCCAATTTAGCAATAGAATATTGAATATGTGGCGTTATCAGTGATGATCATTATGAAAATGTGTATGAAACAACCTTTAGCCTACATACCTCCATTACACCTCAACGTTTAGGCTAGCTGTTCTGGTCGAGGGCGCTGCAGAGCTTGACTACATTTAAGCCTTGATCACACCAATAGTGTTTTTGCGCTAAATGGTCCGCATCATCATCTGGATATGTGTGTAACAACAGTTCAACATTCACCTTCTGCTACCATTTCTGTCAAGCCGTCTACGCATACAGTTTGACCCATACGTTCTATAAATCCAACATATACACCATACAGAACACACTGCAAATTCCTCTGCAATGCAATGCTGCAAGGCAAACGCAGGGCTTTCATTGGAAATTAATGTATTTCTGGTGTACCAAAATGCAATGACGCTGTCGGTGTGATCGAAGCATTAGGCTATCCCCTGGCTGACTCGACTCACGTGACTTTGAGTTCGATGTCAGCAGAGAGGAAGAAGCGAAGCAAGAGCGTTCATTCTCTCAAAATCTGTCCACTCAGGAATACACAGATTCTGCTTATCGGTCTGCTTAAAGGGGGACTGAACTTTCTTGTTTTTTGTTTTGTTCATTAAGATATGCAGCGGTAATGACTGAAGCCAAACAATCTTTTTTTTGGGGGGGGGGGGGGGGGGTTAGAGTGTCTCTTATGTGTGTGTTCACATGTGGAAAGCGTTTGTACATTGACTCTGCCAAAACAGTACACAGTTACAGACCCGTCTACATAACAAGGTACTGTGCCTTGAAGTCGCCTTGGCTAGCTAGTGCTAACAAAGATTATGGCTATACTGACAATATACAGTGGGGGAAAAAAGTATTTGATCCCCTGCTGATTTTGTACGTTTGCCCACTGACAAAGAAAGGATCAGTTTATAATTTTAATGGTAGGTTTATTTGAACAGTGAGAGACAGAATAACAACAAAAATATCCAGAAAAACGCATGTCAGAAATGTTATAAATTGATTTGCATTTTAATGAGGGAAATAAGTATTTGACCCCCTCTCAATCAGAAAGATTTCTGGCTCCCAGGTGTCTTTTATACAGGTAACAAGCTGAGATTAGGAGCACACTCTTAAAGGGAGTGCTCCTAACCGCAGCTTGTTACCTGTAAAAAAGACACCTGTCCACAGAAGCAATCAATCAATCAGATTCCAAACTCTCCACCATGGCCAAGACCAAAGAGCTCTCCAAGGATGTGAGGGACAGATTGTAGACCTACACAAGGCTGGAATGGGCTACAAGACCATCGCCAAGCAGCTTGGTGAGAAGGTGACAACATTTGGTGTGATTATTCGCAAATGGAAGAAACACAAAAGAACTGTCAATATCCCTCGGCCTGGGGCTCCATGCAAGATCTCACCTTGTGGAGTTGCAATGATCATGAGAACGGTGAGGAATCAGCCCAGAACTACACGGGGGGATCTTGTCAATGATCTCAAGGCAGCTGGGACCATAGTCACCAAGAAAACAATTGGTAACACACTACGCCGTGAAGGACTGAAATCCTGCAGCGCCCGCAAGGTCCCCCTGATCAAGAATACATATACATGCCCGTCTGAAGTTTGCCAATGAACATCTGAATGACTCAGAGGACAACTGGTGAAAGTGTTGTGGTCAGATGAGACCAAAATGGAGCTCTTTGACATCAACTCAACTCGCCGTGTTTGGAGGAGGAGAAATGCTGCCTATGACCCCAAGAACACCATCTCCACTGTCAAACATGGAGGTGGAAACATTATGCTTTGGGGGTGTTTTTCTGCTAAGGGGACAGGACAACTTCACCGCATCAAAGGTACGATGGACGTCAAATCTTGGGTGAGAACCTTCTTCCCTCAGCCAGGGCATTGAAAATGGGTCGTGGATGGGTGTTCCAGCATGACAATGATCCAAAACACACGGCCAAGGCAACAAAGGAGTGGCTCAAGAAGAAGCACATTAAGGTCATTAAGGTCCTGGAGTGGCCTAGCCGGGATGTCACATGTCCTACTTATATCAGTACACTTGTAACAACTTAAGCAATACGAAATGTATATTCAACCAGATAAACTTCACGTAGCAAATAAGCCATAACACAAATTTGTTGACAAAATTTGACATTCTTTCTTTGACCTCCATACAAAACTCCTTGCTTGGTGGGTGAAACAATGAAAAAACACCATCTGCTGGAGGGAGACAGATTTTCTGGCGAGTTTGGCCTCTCTCTTCCTCTTCCTCTCTGGTGCTAGCCAACTTCATTCAATAGTTAGCTTCAGCTGGCTGGTGTGTGACTGTGGTTGGTTTGACATTGGATAGTCTATCTCTGGGGCTAGTTAGGGACCGTCAATAAGGCTCCCGAGTGGCGCAGCAGTCTAAGGCACTGCATCTCTGTGCTAGGGGTGTCACTACAGACCCTGGTTCGATGATGGGCTGTATCACAACCGGCCGTGATCAGGAGTCCTATAGGGTTGTCCGGGTTAGGGGAGGGTGTGGCCAGGGTAGGCCATCATTGTAAAATAATAATTTGTTCTCAACTGACTTTCCTAGATAAATAAAAAAATATATTGCACAATGTAAATGGGACAATACTTTCATGTTGCACATCTTTTAGTTGTCTCAATAAATTATTTTTAAAATGTGTATATGGATTTCTGCAATTTCAATATAGTTTGAGTTTTTTATTACGTCATTTAAATGTAGAACTATTGAAAATAAATGATATTGTCCCACGTACATTGTGTAATTTACTGATGGTCTCTAACTAGCCCCATATGGATATCGAATATTAAAAACAAATTGACCAAGGGCATTATGATTGGGTAGTGTGCAGCTGCGCTCCGAATTGATGATTATTTTGGTGCTGTGGGCAGGTGTTAGGGTAACCATCATTCTGTTACATACCATTTTTTCCTATCATCTCACAAATCTCTGTTTCGGGTGAGACTGACTTTATGACCAAAATTATCCTATTTAAACTTTGTAGCCAATTTTGACACTAGAATCGATGCTACATAGGCCGTTTTCAAAACGAGAAGTTGCTTTTTAGGGGCAGTCGCTCTTTAATTAGCAGACCGATAAGCAGACTGCCTGCCTTCCTGCATTTGGGACAAAAACTCCCTTTGCTATGGTGGATACAAAACCACCTCCTCATTATATACGAGTGTTAGCCAGACTCCTCCCTAGCTCTATAGACCTAATTTGGCCACAATAAGTACGTTCGAGTGGATCACTTTTGTCTAGTCCATCGTTGGTCACCGTCTTTCAAAGTTTGTTGTATTATGGTTAAAGAAATGGCCCAACATGTCGACTGCATGAACTTTACAAACATCATGTGATCAAAGGACATGCAGGTTTTTATAAAGTCGCCTTCAAGTCACTGCAGTTGCTTCTCACCAACTGCACCATTCAGCCATCACCTGCATTGTGGGAGGCAATATCTGTTAACCATTTATTAGGGTGTTTTTGTTTGACCCACAGGAAGGTGGCTAAAGATGTGACTGACACAGGAACCAACTTTGCCACGATTCTAAAAAATGAAAGAGATATTTGAGACCTCTCTCTAACCAATTAATTGTATACAAGTTATGTTTTCAGTTTATGAGTGTGGGATATGGGGGTGTAGAACAGGGAATGCGTCACAATTTTGTGGGAAACAGGTGGGGGTGTTTCGACTAGATAACACAGCCACAAAGTTAGATTCCACAGCTACAAAGTCAATAATGGCCCAAAAAAATGCTTTTTGGTCTTAATTTAAGGTTTGGGTTAGGCATAAGTTTAGCAGTTTGGTTAAGGTTAGGTTTAAAATCTAATTTAGGAAGATAAATTGTAGAAATGGGTGGGGTTTAGCCATTATTATGACTTTGTGGCTGTGCATCATCATCACGATGTGGCCGGTGACACTTTGCTTTATGAAGTACAATATCTTAAAAAATTGACTGCTGACATGCATCAACAGTGGACTAATGAAAAACATAACAAAAGACAGTATTTTGAGTGGATTTTCTCTTTAACTAGTAAAGACCCAGGTGGAGATGCACAGCATTCAGTGTCCTACCTGAAATCAATCAGAGTACACAAACAATTAAACAATTAATTCAAACGGACCAATAAGCTCACAGTTCCAAGTCACATGATTGAAGTAATTCACTACTTCTAGTCTTTCACCTGTGTATTTCTTGGCCTCAATATTTTTGCAGTTTTAGCCTAGGAGTACAAGGAATAGTCTCAGCTAATGAGTGAAAAGTAGTGTCCGTAACTAAAACCTACAAAATACCCTGACCTTCAACATTTGGAATCCCCTGTTGCTCACAATCAGTGTCTTGTGGGCCACACCTGTATATATCCAACATCATTCTCAAGCTGAAAAGGTTGCTTCCCTTCCTCGAGGCTATGACCAGTCTAAACGATTTGAGTGCGCGGTTTTACTCCTACAACAAGATGTACAGTTATGATATGCGACTCCAGAGCTTTGCCGATTGGCCTTTTCGTGAGGAATGTCAATGCACACCTGAAATGGTAAGATGAAGAAACCACCATTCAGTATCGCACAATGTTTCCTGTCAGTGAGGATACTGGAGTCACCTGTAGCTCTCAAACCTTTCTCTGTATGTGGGGTGTTCGGTAGTTACATTTCCTCGCTGTTGCCTCCATGTGAACTACAATTCCAACGCCATGTTTTAATGTTTAGAAATGTCAATCATTGCTTTCAAACTGGTTTTTGAAACATATGCTGATATGCCCATTTCATGTCTTTCAAATAAAGACCCACTTCTTGCAGCAATTTTGCACAGCTCCACAAACTGTGTGCCTCCAGTTGAGAAACTAAACTTCCTCCCTAGTTAAGATTACAAACAGGTGTTCGGAGCATGCTAGATGGCTCGTTAACACAGGTAGCCATCTATGTCTTCTGTAAATAAGCAATATAACATGGAGATGTGGCCTTGTGGGAACACTAACCCTATAAAGGTGTGTAGTATTTTTATTTTTTTAAATATATATTTCTCACTGTTTCCAAAACCGTACTGCAGTGTTAATTTTAGAGCAAGCGTCAGGGCGCTTAACAAAACTCCCTCGCCAATAGGCGCTAAAGCTGTTAGCGTCTGACTGGAGTAGGGTCACCTGATACCTTACATTTCAATGAATGTCATTCTGACCAGACCTAACTGGGAAATGACGGGCAGGGAGAGAGGGCATATAATATAGGGCAAGCACTTATTTTCTACAGGAGAGAAATAATCCTATATTTTTTTTTTTACGTAGACACGAATCAGCCTTCTGACAGCTACATAGATAAAACCCTGACCCTCTTCAATAAGTCCCTGATTGTGCAGGTTGATTATGATCCAACAACCTACTCATGATGCCCCTAGCTTTGAATCATAACTGGACCAGTCTTGGGCAATTCTGTCACACACAGAATTGCCCTAGACAGATCCTAGTTACACTTTGGACTTCTCCATTGGATGATATTTGTTGGACTTTTATTAAAGCGGTTACACGTTAAGGCTTTTGCGTAAACTGCTGTGATTACTTTTGAGCCCTTCCTGGCCGTCCAGGGGATGTATGTGTCCAATGTGACGTGGAGATTTACTGTTAAGCAGGTGCTAGATTTTGTTTTGTCTGGTGCATTTTCTTCAGTCCTCCCTTGACCCTTTCCTCTCCCTCTGCTTCTGGTGATAAACTGTGTGGTGACAGCTCCCTGCCATGTTACTTCACCCTGACACAGCCACACCACATAGTCAGGCCCCTACAATGCTACCACGTTGCTTAACTCTCAAACAGCCACACAACCAACCTAGACTCGGGTAGATGTAACATGGTACACTTAAATCTGTCTCCCTCATTTAGTATGATATGTTTCAATTTGATATGTATTCATTTGTTGCCGCTGTCATCCATCTCGTGTGTTACGAATTGTAATTCATAATATGTTACGAATTCCAATTTGTTGCTTAAGTTAGCTAGGTGGTCTAAGGCACTGCTTCTCATTGCTAGAGATGTCAATACAGACCATGGTTCGATTCCAGGTTGTATCACAACTGGCTGTGGTTCGGAGTCCCATCTGCTGTGCATACAGGAATGTTTTGTGAGCACTGACTATATTACAACTATCTGGATTTTTTTTATAAGTCATCACAAACCTGATGTATTTATAGACGGTGTACCATTTATGTATTACACTCAATAGGAAAATAATGTTTTTACACAATGTAGGAACATATTTCACACAATGTAGGAACATAATATTTCACAAATTACTAATTTCAATGACAGGTATTTGTATCAACACTCATAATGAATGTATTTAAAATGTTTACATAGGAGTTTCTAGGGCACAGCATGTGCTTCAGAAGTAGCTAGACTTAGGCTCAGTATAGGCTCTTTAATATTTAAAAAAATTGATTCTCCTACACTTAAATTGAGAGCATCAATAAATGTGAATTGAGCACTGCTAGGTGGCTAATGTTAGTTAGCCTAGGGGTAGGTTTAGCTAGAAAGTAGTTTAAATGCTAAAGTTGTCTGTATTGAGATTGGCCTACCATGTGACGTCACCTACGCTTAACCCTGACCACATCAATGTCTACTAGTAGAATGGTGCATTGGCTCATTTCATCTGGTACACATTCACTGGCTGCACCATGTTGCCAGTTGGGTACCTACAGCTAACCCTCAAACAGCCAGACAACTCCATCACACAGCCTGATGCTTATCTCCTAATCTCCAGGAATTTTCCCTGACCAGGACAAATCGGGCTCAAATTTTAGCCTCCTACCCGGCATTGATACACACCTGATGGGCATCAGACTATAGGCCTATGTTATATATATTTGTGACTTGACAGTGTCTATTTACAGATGGAAAAAGGCATGGTTTGTCCGCTGCCCCATTGTGACTTAACAGTGTGTTAAAGGTTGATGCTCTTTCTGAACATGTTACCTGTATTTGCAGATGGCGACGTCAGGGTTTGTCCACTGCCCCAGTGTGAACGAGCCTGATGTGGCCTGCTGCTTCTTCTGTCTCAGAGAGCTGGAGGGCTGGGAGCCTGAGGACAACCCCTGGTGAATTTGGCCCTTACACTAGTTATTACTGGTCAGAAAGCTCTGTGCCTGAACTGTTTAAGAAACCATCAAGTCCCTCACCATTCACATTGGATTCAATACCATTATCGTTCAGTAGAAACGCTGTACCATTTGACATTTTGTATTATCAGCAAAGCCTTTCAGTTGTCATAAGTCTTAATGACCTACATGTCTCTGTCTTGTCTGTCCTCTGTTGTCTGTAGGTCTGAGCATATCAAACGGTCTCCTAACTGTGGCTTCCTGGCCATGAAGAAAGACTTTGGGGAGCTGACTGTGGCTGAGTTCTATCACCTGGAGCAGGAGAGACTGCGTATCTACATTGTATGTCACCAACCCTATATATGTATATAAACTCAGCAAAAAAAGAAATGTCCTCTCACTGTCAACTGCGTTTATTTTCAGCAAACTTCATGTGTAAATATTTCAAAAGTCAGAATCTGGTGTGGCTACCAGCTGCATTAAGTACTGCAGTGCATCTCCTCTTCATGGACTGCACCAGATTTGCCAGTTCTTGCTATGAGATGTTACTCTTCCACCAAGGCACCTGTAAGGTCCCAGACATTTCTTGGTGGGAATGGCCCTATCCCTCACCCTCCGATCCAACAGGTCCCAGACATGCGCAATGGGATTGAGATCCGGGCTCTTCGCTGGCCATGGCAGAACGAGCAGTATGGCTGGTGGCATTGTCATGCTAAAGGATCATGTCAGGATGAGCCTGCAGAAAGGGTACCACATGAGGAAGGATGTCTTCTCCCTAACGCACACCGTTGAGATTGCCTGCAATGACGACAAGCTCAGTCCGATGCTGTGACACACCGCCCCAGACCATGACGGACCCTCCACCTCCAAATCAATCCCACTCCAGAGTACAGGCCTCGGTGTAACGCTCATCCCTTCAATGATAAACGCAAATCCGACAATCACCCCTGGTGAGACAAAACCGCGACTCATCAGTGAAGTGCACTTTTTGCCAGTCCTGTCTGGTCCAGCGACAGTGGGTTTGTGCCCATAGGCGACGTTGTTGCCGGTGATGTCTGGTGAGGACCTGCCTCAGTCCAGCCTCACCTCAGCCAATTGCGGACAGCCTGAGCACTGATGGAGGGATTGTGTGTTCCTAGTGCAACTCGGACAGTTGTTGCCATCCTGTACCTGTCCCGCAGGTGTGATGGTCAGATGTACCGATCCTGTGCAGGTGTTACACGTGGTCTGCTACTGTGAGGACTATCAGCTGTCCATCCTGTTGTGTCATCTCGCAGTACAGACATTGCAACTTATTGCGCTGGCCACATCTGCAGTCCTCATGCCTTCTTGCAGCATGCCTAAGGCACATTCACGCAGATGAGCAGGGACCCTGGGCATCTGTCTTTTGGTGTTTTTCAGAGTCAGTCGAAAGGCCTCTTTAGTTTTTCTTAACTATGACCATATTTGCCTGTCTATAAGCTGTTAGTCTCTTAACGACTGCATGTTCATTAATTGTTTATGGTTCATTGAACAAGCATAGGAAACTGTGTTTAAACCCTTTACAATGAAGTTATTTGAATTCGTAAAAATCATCTTTGAAAGACAGGGTACTGAAATGGATGTTTCTTTTTTTGCTGAGTTTGTGACCTTTTTTATTGTTCCAATGGGAACATTTGTCTTGGACACACCATACTGCTGTATTAAGAATAAACATGATATACAGGTAACTGCCAAAATAATAGAAACTGCAGGAAATAAGGGATACAGTTGTGGTTCCTGACTTAATTAGGCAAGTAACATCCCATCATGCTTAGGGTCACATAAAAATGCTGGGCAGGCCATTATCTTGGCTTCCATGGCTAAGCCCCCGTAGGATGACGATACAAGGCACAAGTGGTCACTGAACGGTTTGATGTGCATTAAAACGATGTAAACCATATGCCATGGCTGTCTGTCACCAGATCTCAACTCTAATTGAATGTGTATGGGAGATTCTGGAGCTGCGCCTGAGATTGCGTTTTCCACCAACAAAACACCAAATTATGTAATTTATCATGGAAGAATGGTGTCGCATCCCTCCAATAAAGTTCCAGACACTTGTAAGATCTATGCCAAGGTGCGTTGAAGCTGTTCTTGCTCTTGCTGGCCAAACCCCCAATTTAAAACACTTTTTTGGTGTTTCCTTTTTATTTTGGCAGTTACCTGTATCTCGTTCAAGGCAAATGCATGATGTAGAGTACATTGCCCTTGGAAGTTCTATGTAGACTCAGGCTTTTACTGAATGTTATGATATTCTTTAGGTTTACGAGCTATAGTTGATTCTTGCTGTAGGGTTGCGGTTGTTTTCAGTTTACTAATGTAGGCCTAAGCTATTGTCATTTCTACTGTTGTAGAGGAAGACTATCCATTTGAAGATCGCCAATTTTCGAGATGAGGTGGAGAAAACAGTTAATTACATGAGGATGCTGTTTGATTCGGAATCTGTAATGTAGTTGTATATTTTAGTCTGGTGTTTTATCTGTAAATATTTTAGTGAATAAAGCTCTTCTATTTTCTACTGTGTTTTAGAACTATTTGAATGCAGAATTGCATTTTACCACAAGGTGGTGCCTTCACACTGGTTGTATGTAGCCCTGTTTTCCAGTGATGGGAAAAAGTACCTGATTTGTCATACTTGAGTAAAAGTAAACATACCTTTTTTAATAATAGAAAATGATGAAAGTACTTTTACTTTACACCATTGCTGTTTTCCAACATTGTTAGACATGTAGGCTCAGTGGGTAGAGCATGGTGTTTGCAATGCCAGCGTCGTGTGTGTGTGCATCGCCAGGGTTGTGGGTTCGATTCCCACGAGGGGCCAGTACAAAAAAATTAAAACATTTTTTTTAAAAAGGCATGAAATGTATGCATTCACTACTGTAAGTCGCTCTGGATGAGAGCGTCTGCTAAATGACTAAACTGTTCTCTAGCCCACATTCATGAAAGCATCTCGTGTGTTGCATTTAGACATTTTGCCTTTTTGATTATAATGGGAAGATTGTAGACAGCTTTGATCTGATCCTAGATCCACACTGCTACTGAGACACTTTCTGGACCCTAACGCCCCAAGGGCAATTTCTTTTTTTTCTTTTTTTAAAGGCACAGATTGCGCAGCCAACAGAATAACAATGTGGATTATTTTTCCTACTTTTCTCCCCCAAAGTACTTGCTGTTGAGTTTTCCTGAATGTGAGACAACCATAGTTTATTTTCAAACCTTGACCCTGGACAGATGGCCCCAAGCCCCTCCCTCAACACCAACTGTTGCTCTAGTAACATCTGTCACTTATAGGGGTGTGTTCAGCAGGGTGAGGGGAGTCCATGTCACTTGGATAGGGGTGTGCTGAGACACAGGACACAGTGTGCACAGGGAGCTTAAGTGTTCCTGGAGAGGGAACGGTTGTAGCTGAATTGGCAGTTGGTTGTCATGGCAGCAGGAGATGCTGTAGGTGTGACTGTAGTATGTGTAAGGGGAGGAGGGTATTAATGCTGTCCCACTGCCTTTCTGTAGTGGATTAATGTCTAATGCAACACACAGCCACTGAGCTCCTTAATATCACTTTATCCAGTTGCTACAGACTTTGTTTTTCTCTCCATGTGATCTCACAATATAGTGGAACGTGTCTCTATTAGCCTACATCTTAACACTTAAGTCCTAAATCCTAACAGAACAAGACTTCGTCAGCAATGGCTTAGTAGTTTCTGCCGCTTCTATGCATTTTATGTTTTACAATGCGATAACCTGTAAGACTACTAGCCTAATAAAATGACGCATACCCTAAAGTTAAAACTGCTGCAGCCACATTCTCTAATAATACAGGTATGTTTGTGTTGGCAAAATATAGCCTTTCTAATTAATTCTCTGCTGTATTACTACAGTACTTTTAGCACCATAGCGAACCACCGATTCATCCAGAGCTGTACTACTGTTGCACCGCACCCTCTCCGAATAATCGATGCCCTCCACCTCAATGGATTTTAGGAACAATCCAGCGCGTGCTCAATAGGCCTTGAAATCACCATTTATGTGCAAGAACAATGACGACATACGACCCTTGCTGCGAGACCAACGGCACTTCTGGCGCTTTTAGCAGATTGAATATGCACGAGCTGAATGTACAAAAAAAAGAAAATCGGCCACCTAGGGGCGTGCTTAACTGTAGGCGTGTTATACCGTTAACAAAGTTGTAATTCAGCATTCAAAACGTATTTTACTTAAATTTGAAATCAATTTCTGTGTTCCGTTTTTTATGTGTGAGCCTTGCACAGGGCCAACTGCGGTGATGAGATGATAAAGCCGAGTCTGGCAAGCAGACGACAGTCACTTGTCTCAAACCGTTTAAAGGGATTAGTTAGCACTGGGGAAGTTCCTCACCCCCCCCCCGTTGCAAAACGTAAAACCTGTCGCACAGGACGTTGATGGAACGTTAATTGGGCAGAACGGGCTCATAGTAATGGCTGGAACGGAATAATTGCATGCAATCGAACTCCTCAAATAAAAGATTTCCATGCTTTTAATTCACTACACTCCAGGCAATTTTAGAAGCTGTCCTCTCCTCAGCACCCTCCTGTGTGTCCAGGGCTGTAGGCCTACTGCAATATCCTTATTCGAAGACCCTAAAATTAGTATTTCAGATCATTCAATTGTAAAAACTTTTGATTTATTCTCACATTTTAAATTGATGGACAATTTCAATGGTTCCTTTGGGGGTCTCCTATAAATAATGAAATTATACCAATTTTCCCAAACTCTCTTACAAAACCCCTTTCTGCCCTCCAGGTCGCACTGAATCTCCCAACCACCTGATTTATTTGTAATGTTATTATACCCTCTGTCGGCTGTATCATGTTAATCATCAGGGTTGTGTCCCAAATGGGACCCTAATCCCTATATAGTGCACTAGTTTTTACCAGAGCCCTGTTCAAAAGTAGTGCCCTACATATGGAGTAGGGTACAATTTGGGATGCTGCCCCAGACTTCTCCATGCAGCTGCCTCTAGAGCACATTAGCCAAGTTTAATATTGACTGTGTATGCGAAGGTGATGAGGCGAACTGAACAATGAGATGAGGGGCTCCGGAAGCATCGGCCCAAACAATAGTTAGACTAGAGGTGTTTAATCCACTATGCTGAAGTTCCTTATCAGGAGGATTAGTCCTCCATTACCCACTGGGCACAGAAGTCGGTTCAATGTCTAGTTTTGATTTGAGGTGTCAACTAACATATATTCAATGTGAATTTTATGTCATTGGAATTAGGTTAGTTGGGTGAAAGAAATGCCCCATTGATGAATTTTTGCAAATCTAATTCGTGTTCCATGTTGATTCAATGTAATCACATTTATTTTTTTACTTGGTAACAATGTTGATTCATCAAGTTTTTGCCCAGTGGTTAAGCACCTCATTCCTGGGCCTGTACATCTTTACCAACTTACAAGGCTTCCCTCCAGACTTTAGTCAGGCTCCCCAACATCAAAACCCAGCCAGTTCGTTTAAGATTGACATCCAAATTGGATGTCTATTCACTTCCTGAAGACTACTGGGAATGCCTTCAAAACCAGCTATCAGGGCCAACAGTGAGTGCGATTCCCATCAAGTAGGTGTTGTGGAGGGGTGTAAATCCTTTGACTGGATCATAAAGTTGTGCTTGATCCTAGACTTGGACACTTAAAAAAATAATGTTTTAACCCTATCCCAAACCTTAACCCTTACCTTAAACATTTGGAATAAGTGCCTACACTTAACCTTTAACTTGATGTTTGGGTAACTGGAACGATACAGAACAGCAAGAGCAACAAAACCACTCCGAAATGTGATGTTTAGAGAACATACAGTTGAGGTTGGAAGTTTACATACAACCTAAGTGGAGTGGTTTTAAAACCACTCCACAAATTTCTTGTTAACAAACTATAGTTTTGTCAAGTCGGTTACGACATCTACTTTGTGCATGACAAGTCATTTTTCCAACAATTGTTTACAGGCATATAATTCACTGTATCACAATTGCAGTGGGTCAGATGTTTACATGCACTAAGTTGACTGTGCCTTTAAACAGCTTGGAAAAATCTAGAAAATTGTCATGGCTTTAGAAGTTTTTGATTGACTCAAATGATGTCAGTCTATTGGAGGTGTACCTGTGTATGTATTTCAAGGCCTACCTTCAAACTCAGTGCCTCATTGCTTGACATCATGGGAAAATCAAAATAAATCAGCCAAGACCTCAGAAAAAGATTGTAGACCACAAGTCTGGTTCATCCTTTGGAGCAATTTCCAGGTACCACGTTCATCTGTACAAACAACAGTATGCAAGTATAAATACCATGGGACCTCGCAGCCGTCATACCACTCAGGAAGGAGACGCGTTCTGTCTCCTAGAGATCAATGTACCTTGGTGTGAAAATCAATCCCAGAACAGCAAAGGACCTTGTGAAGATGCTGGAGGAAACAGGTAAAAAAAGTATCTATATCCACAGTAAAACGAGTCCTGTATCGACACAACCTGAAAGGCCGCTCAGCAAGGAAGAAGCCACTGCTCCATAACCGCCATAATGGGGACAAAGATCGTACTTTTTGGAGAAATATCCTCTGGTCTGATGAAACAAAAATGGAACTGTTTGGCCATAATGACCATTTATGTTTGGAGGAAAAAGGGGGAGGCTTGCAAGCCGAAGAACACCATCCCAACTGTGAAGCACGGGGGTGGCAGCATCATGTTGTGGGGGTGCTTTGCTGCAGGAGGGACTGGTGTTCTTCACAAAATAGATGGCATCATGAGGGAGGAAAAGTATGTGGATATATTGAAGCACCATCTCAAGACATCAGTCAGGAAGTTAAAACTTGGTCGCAAATGGGTCTTGCAAATGGACAATGACCACAAGCACACTTCCAAAGTTCTGGCTAAATCGCTTAAGAAACAAAGTCAAGGTATTGGAGTGGCTATCACAAAGCCCTGACCTCAATCCTATAGAACATTTGTGGGCAGAACTGAAAAGCGTGTGCAAGCAAGGAGGTCTACAAACCTGACTCAGTTACAACAGCTCTGTCAGGAGGAATGGGTCAGAATTCACCCAACTTATTGTGGGAAGCTTGTGGAAGGCTACCTGAAACATTTGACCCAAGTTAAACCATTTAAAGGCAATGCTACCAAATACTTATTGAGTGTATGTAAACTTCTGAACCACTGGGAATGTGATGAAAGAAATAAAAGCTGAAATAAATCATTCTCTCTACTATTATTCTGACATTTCACATTCTTAAAACAAAGTGGTGATCCTAACTGACCTAAGATTTTTACTTGGAGTAAATGTCAGGAATTGTGAAACTGAGTTTAAATGTATTTGTTAGGTGACCTAAACTGGGATATGCTTAACACACCAGCAGTCCTACAATCTAAACTAGATGCCCTCAATCTCACACAAATTATCAAGGAAACCACCATGTACAACCCTAAATCCGTAAACATGGGCACCCTGATAGATATTATCCTGACCAACTTGCCCTCCAAATACCTCTGCTGTTTTCCATCAGGATCTCAGCAATCACTGCCTCATTGCCTGCATCCGCTATGGGTCCGCGGTCAAACGACCACCCCTCATCACTGTCAAACGCTCCCTAAAACACTTCTGCGAGCAGGCCTTTCTAATCGACCTGGCCCGGGTATCCTAGAAGGATATTGACCTCATCCCGTCAGTCGAGGATGCCTGGTCATTCTTTAAAAGTAATTTCCTCACCATCTTAAATAAGCATGCCCCGTTCAAAAAAAATTCGAACTAAGAACAGATATAGCCCGTGGTTCACTCCAGACCTGACTGCCCTTGACCAGCACAAAAACAATATCCTGTGGTGGACTGAAATAGCATCAAACAGTCCCCGCGATATGCAACTGTTCAGGGAAGACAGCTAGCTTTTTCAAACAGAAATTTGCATCCTGTAGCTCTAACTCAAAAGTTTTGGGACACTAAAGTCCATGGAGAACAAGAGCACCTCCTCCCAGCTGCCCACTGCACTGAGGCTAGACAACACGGTCACCACCGATAAATCCATGATAATCAAAAATTTCAATAAGCATTTCTCTACGGCTGGCCATGCTTTCCTCCTTGCTACCCCAACCCCGGCCAACAGCTCCGCACCCCCCGCAGCTACTTGCCCAAGCCTCCCCAGCTTCTCCTTCACCCAAATCCAGATAGCAGATGTTCTGAGAGAGCTGCAAATCCTGGACCCGTACAAATCAGCTGGGCTAGACAATCTGGACCCTCTCTTTTTAAAATTATCCGCCGCCATTGTTGCAACCCCTATTACCAGTCTGTTCTACCTTTATTTTCCACCATAATTTGCAAATAAATTAATTAAAAATCCTACAATGTGATTTTCAGGATTTTTCTTTCTCATTTTGTCTGTCATAGTTGACGTGTACCTATGATGAAAATTACAGGCCTCATCTTTTTAAGTGGGAGAACTTGCACAATTGGTGGCTGACTAAATACTTTTTTGCCCCACTGTATATCCATCCTGCCCTGCCATTCTAAAGTCTTTGAAAGCCAAGTTAACCTCTTATGGCTAGGGGGCAGTATTTTCACGGCTGGATAAAAAACGTACCCGATTTAATCTGATTATTAGTCCTGCCCAGAAACTAGAATATGCATATAATTATTAGCTTTGGAGAGAAAACACTCCACAGTTTCTGAAACTGTTTGAATGGTGTCTGAGTATAACAGAACTCCTATGGCAGGCAAAAACCTGAGATGCTTCTGTTCAGGAAGTACCCTGTCAGACCTTTTATTTTCTTTGTTTGACATCTCTCCCAAAAACTAAGGATCTCTGCTGTTACGTGACACTTCCCACGTCTCCAATGGAGTCTCAGAGCCCGGGAAAAACAGGAATGACGTAATTCAAAGCCCTGGCTGAAACAAAGGAGAGCAAAAGCTAAGTGGTCACTCAGTGGACTAAGCCTTACGCTCGCGACCCGCCCCGCCCCCGGCTTTCGGTTTTTCCCTCAGTATACAGACAGGCAGATTCCCGGTCGGAATATTATCGCTTTTCTACGAGATAAATTGGTTTTAAACAGAGGTTGACATGCTTCGAAGTACGGTAATGGAATATTTAGACATTTTTTGTCACATTCTGCGTCATGCTCATGGCCGAGATTTAGCGTTGGGATAGTGTCTAGAACGCATGAACAAAACGTCTTGATGGAACATAACGATGGATTATTTGGGACCAAACCTACATTTGTTATTGAAGTAGAAGTCCTGGGACTGCATTCTGACGAAGAACAAGCAAGGTAAGAACATTTTTCTTATAGGAAATGTGATTTTGGTGAAGGCTAAACTGGTTGGGTGTCTAAATAGCTAGCCCGTGATGGCTGGGCTATGTACTTAGATTATTGCAAAATGTGCTTCATCCGAAAAGCTATTTTAAAATCGGACATATCGAGTGCATAGAGGAATTCTGTATCTATAATTCTTAAAATAATTGTTATGCTTTTTGTGAACGTTTATCGTGAGTAATTTAGTAAAATCACCGGAAGTGTTCGGTGGGAATGCTAGTTCTGAACGTCACATGCTAATGTAAAAAGTTGGTTTTTGATATAAATATGAACTTGATTGAACAGACATGCATGTATTGTATAACATAATGTCCTAGGTGTGTCATCTGATGAAGATCATAAAAGGTTAGTGCTGCATTTAGCTATGGTTTGGGTTTATGTGACATGATATGCTAGCTTGAAAAATGGGTGTCTGATTATTTCTGGCTGGGTACTCTGCTGACATAATCTAATGTTTTGCTTTCACTGTAAAGCCTTTTTAAAATCGGACAGTGTGGTTAGATAAAGGAGAGTCTTGTCTTTTAAATAGCTGTAAAATAGTCATATGTTTGAAAAATGGAAGTTTTCGGATTTTAGAGGAGTTTGTATTTCGCGCCCCGCCCATCATTGGATATTGGAGCAGACGTTCCGCTAGCGGAACGTGTAGATGTAAGAGGTTTTAATAAACAGATCACTGACCGTTTCGAATCCCACCGTACCTTCTCCGCTGTGCAATCCGGTTTCCAAGCTGGTCATGGGTGCACCTCAGCCACGCTCAAGGTACTAAACGATATCATAACCGCCATCGATAAAAGACAGTACTGTGCAGCCGTCTTCATTGATCTGGCCAAGGATTTCGACTCCGTCAATCACCATATTCTTATCGGCAGACTCAATAGCCTTGGTTTCTCAAATGACTGCCTCGCCTGGTTCACCAACTACTTCGCAGACAGAGTTCAGTGTGTCAAATTGGAGGGCTTGTTGTCCGGACCTCTGGCAGTCTCTAAGGGGGTACGACAGGGTTCAATTCTCAGGCCGACTCGTTTCTCTGTATATATCAACGATGTCGCTCTTGCTGCGGGTGATTCCCTGATCCACCTCTACGCCGACGACAGCATTCTGTATACATCTGGCCCTTCTTTGGACACCGTGTTAACTAACCTCCAAACGAGCTTCAATGCCATACAACACTCCTTCCGTGGCCTCCAACTGCTCTTAAACGCTAGCAAAACCAAATGCATGCTTTTCAACTGTTCGCTGCCCGCACCCGCCCGCCCGACTAGCAACACTACTCTGGACGGCTCTGACCTAGAATACGTGGACAACTGTCTGGCTAGACTGTAAACTCTCCTTCCAAACTGATATTTATTTCACCTTTATTTAACCAGGTAGGCTAGTTGAGAACAAGTTCTCATTTGCAACTGCGACCTGGCCAAGATAAAGCTAAGCATTCAAAATGTAGCAAGTACTTTTGGCTTTCAGGGAAGATGTATGAAGTAAAAAGTATAATTTCTTTAGGAATATAGTGAAGTAAACGTAGTCAAAAACATAAATAGTCAAGTACAGATACCTCAAACTACTTAAGTAAAAATACTTTAAAGTACTACTTAACACTACTGGTTTAAGGCTATAGATTACATAAATTATGAACTTCACAGGGTGGTGAAAGTGATCTTGATGCTCCTTTCCAATAAATATCGAGGGTCTTATTCTGGTGACAAGATGATCGATGCTTGGCTGCCTTTTGACTAATACAAACATTCTGGCTATTGTACATATAATAATCTCCCAGTGGTTCCCGACCAGGGGTACTAGGACCCCTGGGGGTACTTGGCCTAGCCACATGGGGCACTTGAGAAGACTCATGAGGCTTACTGATAAAATGCACATGTGGGGGTACTCTGGGCAGAGCAAAATTCAGTTGGTGGTACAGTAACCGAAAAACGTTGGGAACCACCGGACGAGCCTACCCGATCTGTATCTGCGAGCTATTGGTTTGAGCGCATGTGCCAAGACCAGAATAACGCCGCATTCAGGTGCTAGTAGGAACTAGGAAACTCTGACATTTCCGACTTGCTAACTGGTTCTAGTTGTACACGTGCCATGTCCTAGTTCCGACTAGCATGTGAACGCGGAATAAGCACATTCGCTATTTAAAGCAACAGTTGTGACAACTATCGGTAGAGTTGAAATATGTTTTCTTTATGCAGATTTTTTTTTTAATGTTCACATGAAAATTTGTCACCAATTGGAAGGAAACCTAGCTATAGGTCCTCTTTTCACATTGATAAATTCACAATTTTGTTATACATAAGTATCAATTTCATCTATGTTTTTACACAACAAAATGATCAAATCCTAACCACTGTCAGTGGTGTAAAGTACAGTGGCTTGTGAAAGTATTCACCCACCCTTGGCATTTTTCCTATTTTGTTGCCTTACAACCTGGAAAAAAATAGATTTTTGGGGGGTTTATATCATTTGATTTACACAACACTTTGAAGATGCTAAATATTTTTGGTGAAACAAACAAGACAAACAGACTTGAGCGTGCATAACTATTCACCCCCCCAAAGTCAATAGTTTGCAGAGCCACCTTTTCCAGCAGTTACAGCTGCAAGTCTCTTGGGGTATGTCTCTATAAGATTGGCACATCTTGCCACTGGGATTTTTGCCCATTCCTCAAGGCAAACCTGCTCCAGCTCTTTCAAGTTGGATGGGTTCCGCTGGTGTACAACAATCTTAAAGTCATACCACAGATTCTCAATTGGATTGAGGTCTGGGCTTTGACTAGGCCATTCCAAGACATTTAACTGTTTCCCCTTAAACCACCCGTGTGTTGCTTTAGCAGTATGCTTAGGGTCATTGTCCTGCTGGAAGGTAAACCTCCGTCCCAGTCTCAAATCTCTGGAAGACTGAAACAGGTTTCCCTCAAGAATTTCCCTGTATTTAGCGCCATCCATCAATTCTGACCAGTTTCCCAGTCCTTGCCGATGGAAAAACATCCCCACAGCATGATGCTGTCACCACCATGCGGCGGCAGCATAGTCTAGTGGTTAGAGCATTGGACTAGTAACCGAAAGGATGCAAGTTCAAATCCCCGAGCTGACAAGGTACAAATCTGTCGTTCTGCCCTTGAACAAGGCAACCCACTGTTCCTAGGCTGTCATTGAAAATAAGAATTTGTTCTTAACTGACTTGCCTAGTTAAATAAAGATTTTTAAAAATTAAAAATGCTTCACTGTGGGGTTGGTCTTCCGGGGTGATGAAAGGTGTTGGGTTTGCGCCAGACATAGCGTTTCCCTTGATGGCCAAAAAGCTCAATTTTAGTCTCATCTGACCAGAGTACCTTCTTCCAAATGTTTGGGGAATCTTCCACATGCCTTTTGGCAAACACCAAACATGTTTGCTTATTTTTTTTCTTAAAGCAATGGCTTTTTTTCTGGCCACTCTTCCGTAAAGCCCAGCTCTGTGGATTGAACGGCTTAAAGTGGTCCTATGGATAGATACTCCAATCTCTGCTGTGGAGCTTTGCAGCTTTGGTCTCTTTGTTGCCTCTCTGATTAATGCCCTCCTTGCCTGGTCTGTGAGTTTTGGTGGGCAGCCCTCTCTTAGCAGGTTTGTTGTGGTGCCATATTCTTTCCTTTGTTTTAATAATGGATTTCATGGTGCTCCGTGGAATGTTCAAAGTTTCTGATATTTTTTTTATAACCCAATCCTGATCTGTACATTTCCACAACTATGTCCCTGACCTGTTTGGAGAGCTCCTTGGTCTTCATAGTGCCGCTTACTTGGTGGCGCCCCTTGCTTAGTGTTGTTGCAGACTCTGGAGCCTTTCAGAACAGGTGTGTGTGTGTGTGTCTGTCTATATATATATATATATATATATATGAGATCATGTGACAGATAATGTGACACTTAGATTGCACACATGTGGACTTTATTTAATTAATTATGTGACTTCTGAAGGTAATTGGTTGCACCAGATCTTATTTAGGGGCTTCATAGCAAAGGGGGTGAATACATATACACGCACCACTTTCCGTTTTTTTTTATTTATAAATATAATTTTTTGAAACAAGTTATTTTTTCACTTCACCAATTTGGACTATTTGGTGTATGTCCATTACATGAAATCCAAATTAAAAATCCATTTAAATTACTGGTTATAATGCAACAAAATAGGAAAAATGCCAAGGGGGTGAATACTTTAAAGTACTACTTAAGTTGTTTTTGGGGGGTATCTGTACTTTATTTGACTACTTATATATTTTACAACTTTTACTTCACTACATTCCTAAAGAAAATTACTTTTTTCTCCATACATTTTCTTGGACACCCAAAAGTACTCATTACGTTTAATATGGTTAGCAGGACAGGAAAAGGGTCTAATTCACACACTTATCAAGAGAACATCCCTGGTCATCCATACTGCCTTTGATCTGGCGGACTGTTGGAACATGGCCCTGGCTATCAATAAATACTTATTTTTAAACAAGAAAATTGTGCTTTCTGGTTTGCTTAATATAAGGAATTTGAAATGCTTTATACTTATCCTTTTGATAATTAAGTATATTTTAGCAATTACATTTATTTTTGATACTTAAGTATAATTAAAACCAAATACTTTTAGACTTTTACTCAAGATTTTATTGGGTGACTTTTACTTGAGTCATTTTCAATTCAGTCATCTTTACTTTTACTCAAGTATGACAATTGAGCACTTTTTCCACCAAAGACCGCTGTTTTAGTTTGAGCAACACACAGATTACAGCCCTTGATTAGTGGATGGGTGTAATCTATTCAGGCCCTTCTCTCTCTCTCCCTCCCTCCCTGTTCCCTTTCTCCCAAAACGCCTTGGGATATGCCCGTCTCCCCTAGGACTACTAGTATGGCAGATGGAACCTCCTCCCACCGCTCACCCACCTCCCTCTCTCAGGACTCCCAGAAACAGTGCTGACACTCAGATGGGAGATGGTATAGAGGTTGTGGTGTCTTTAGAGAACTGAATACTAAAATACTCCTGCCACCTTTGTTTGAAAGCGCTCTACCTCTACTGTAAGATGTAGAAGCCTCGAGGCAGAATCTCCCTTCTGTATACTTTTGGCCACTTTACTGTGATATAAATCCATGAACTGCCTCAGAGGAATTGCAAAAGGTATGTAAATATACTGAACAAAAATATAAACGCAACATGCAACAATTTTAAATATTTTACTAAGTTACAGTTCATTTAAGTAATTCAGTCAATTGAAATACATTTATTATGCCCTAATCTACAGATTTCACATGACTGGGAATACAGATATACATATGTTGGTCACAGATACCTTTTTTTTTTAAAAGTAGGGCGTGGATCAGAAAAACGATCAGTATCTGGTGTGATCACAATTTGCCTCATGCAGCATGACACACTATATCCTTCGCATAAGGTTGATCAGGCTGTTGATTGGGCCTGTGGTATGTTTTCCAACTCTTCAATGGCTGTGCGAAGTTACTGGAACACGCTGTCGTACCCATTGGTCTAGAGCATCCCAAACATGCTCAATCAGTGACATTTTCAGCTTTCAGGAATTGTGTACAGATCCTTGCGACATGGCATCATGCTGAAACATGAGGTAATGGTGGTAGATGACAATGGGCCTCAGGATCTCGTCGCGGTATCTCTGTGCATTCAAATTGCCATTTGTAGTAACTTGACAAAGAATGCCCACAAGCATTTCAATATTAATTTATTTTCAACCTAAGAAATTAAAGGTATACAGCCATCTAGAAACAGTACCAATACAGCCCAATCAACATGTGATAGTAGTGTTGTACAGATCTGACTCTGGGTGATGACCTCATCAAAGGGAAAGGTCATGGTCAATGCCAATAATAACCATGCACACATTAATAGCAATCATACTATACTGCAGGTAAGTACAATACATATTCAATGTAATTATTTATATAGTGTCCACACTAACACCATTGATAAAATGCAATTGTGTACGTTGTCCATAGCTTAGGCCTGCCCATACCATATGCCCATACCATATGCCCATCGCCACCATGGGGCACTCTGTTCACAATGTTGACATCAGAAAACTGCTCGCCCCCATGACACCATACACGTGGTCTGCGGTTGTGAAGCCGGTTGGACGTACTGCCAAATTCTCTTAAAAATATGTTGGAGGCTCTGGTGGACATTCCTGCAGTCAGCATGCCAATTGCATGCTCCTTCAAAACTTGAGACATCCATGGCGTTGTGTTATGTGACAAAACTGCACAGTTTAGAGGCCTTTTATTGTCCCCAGTACAAGGTGCACCTGTGTAATGATCATGCTGTTTAATCAGCTTCTTGATATGCCACAGCTGTCAGGTGGATGGATTATCTTGGCAAAGGAAAAATGCTCACAGGGATGTAAACAAATGTGTGCCCAAAATGATATAATTAAGATTTTTGCGCGTATGGAACATTTCTGGGAACGTTTATTTCAGCTCATGAAACATGGGAAACAACTTTACATATTGTGTTTATATTTTTGTTCAGTGTATAAAGGCTCAGTCTGTGCCCTACTTGCCCAAAATATCTTATCCAGATGACTTTCTATAAGGAAATGCATATGGAAAATATCTTGACTACACTTTCCCAATAACTCCTTGCAAACCTGTGGTCTAACAGTTTGATTTCGGGCCAGCAGTCAATCTAACTCTTTGTTTGAGACATCTCTTTTTACAGCACAGTAGGCCTACATGCATGTTAATTTGATGTCTATCACACAAGTGTCGTGTCTTTGGCTATGCCGGATTAAGTGATATGACATGCTAACCTATAAAATTCTTTCTCTGTAATTAATATTACCTGATTAAGCTAATCATGTAAATGTAATTAACTAGAAAGTCGGGGCACCACGGAAGAACGTTTATAGAGCCGCTATCTTCCGAATAAACTCTTAAAATACTTAGTAATATTTTACATCGATAGCAGTCAATATTAACCCTTATCTTATTTTCAGGCTCATAATGAAAGTTGTAAATTCTTGGCTATCTTCACGAACCCTGGCTAACAAGTTGAATCAGCAATACAAAATTGGGTTTAATTATTTATTTACTAAATAAACTAATCACACAGAATTACAAATACACAGAATACAAATGATGCCATACAGAAAACGTCCCGGTGGACGGAACCCGTATGATGGCTGGTTACACAAAGGAAAGGGGGTTGGGCTTGAATGAAAGAGCGGGAAGACTTAGGAACAAACAAACAGCAGCTATGCTATTGTAAATACATTATCTTACGCATTACTAAATTACCGCCCATTTGGAAAAGGAAAATGCAATAAATATTTACTCTGAGCTGCGCTTCGGTATATTGGTCGTAGATGCTGGCCGGGTTGGCCAACAGATCTTCCTGTCCTCGGAAGAATGTCTCTGGTGGTAAATTGGATACATGGTGGTATCTTCGTCTGTTTGTTAGACTGGATCCATCGTCCGTCCTTCCCTAGCCCACGTCTTCAGCGGCCGCTGCTAACTCAACGGCTAGGAAGTATCACTTCTGTAGTGATTAAGCTCAAAGTTCATACCATTCGCCACCAAAGCTCACGCCGAGGTTGGCTTAGTTCTGTACTTGACGTGTGTCCTTCTAACGTAGAGGCTGCAGACCTCACGTACTGGAACATGTGGTTATCTTTTCGTCAAAGGCTTATATAGTGGAGAGGGGGAAGGATGTGTTTCATCGTTTATAACCCCTGTCTCTTCACAGGGGTGGGCCACTGATCAAGCAGGGCACTTTCCTTATGAAAACCCAATTCTCTCATTTGGAAGCTAAAATTGCATTTAATCTCCTAACAAACAATTTCAATATCAAACATTTCAATTGCATAACAATTCCATGTGACTCTGATAACTATAGGGTGTATACTTTCTCAGGTACAGTTTATGTCATCCTGTCATCAGTCATAATGTCTCAGATGACAACCGAACTGACATCCATACTCATTACGTTCCCAAGCATATTTCCAACTGGTTTTATTACCAAAATATGGTTCCTTTTCCCCATTTGTTTGATGTTCCCAGACTCTCTATATTTAACACAGGCTATTCAAGTCCTTCAGTAGGGTCAGAGAGAGAGGGGAAGGGAGAAAGGTATTTATGGGGGGGTCATAAACCTTACCCACAGGCCAACGTCATGACAGTCCCCCCATGTTGGGTTCAATCTTGCGATTAACCTGCATGTTGTAAACCAACATAAAAATGAACGTGGGTTGTCCTGGTTGTGGATCATCGTTGTGGCCCCATCTGGCGGTCGACCCGGCTAGGGTGTCTGCAAATGAAGAAGTCCGCTCCAAGGCTGGGCAGCAGATGTCCAGTTGGTGGTTGCTATTGCAGTCCCCCCTCTGGTGGTCGACCCGGGTAGGGTCTCTGCAAATGAAGAAGTCCGTTCCATGGCTCGGCAGCGGATGTCCGGATTGGGATCACCGTTCCGGACCCGTCGTCTGGTCGTCCAGACTGGAATATCTGGGCAGTAACTTAGGCAGATGTTAGCAACGCACACATACTCATGAAATATATCATTACATTTCCTCCCAAATGAGCGGCGTTGTGGCACTAACTGATGGTTGTATGGGGGAGTTGTTTATGGCTTTATCACTTTCTGTGTGCCGACGAAAATGAAACAAAATGAATGAAAGCATAAACAAAACAAAATATAGTTATGCCACCTTAATCATCTAATTGGGCTGTATTCTATCTACGTCCATGGTCTTGGCAAAATGACCCTATCATGGCATTGTCTAATGTCATATTTAGGGCTTTCCTAATTTGCGGGGTGGCGCTTAGGGTACTATCCTAAGTTGACAACTATATGATAAGTCTACAGCTGTAAGGCACTAGTTTTGGGCAGTCTACAAGGATGACATATGGACTTCTGGTTAGAAAACTGGTGAGTGCTGTAGAGTCAAAGGCCTAGAAGTAAATGTTCAACTTTACTAAGGCTGGTATTTTGCTTGGACCCTTAAGTGATCCTAGCATAAATCCTAATTGGATGTTCCGTTGTGCATGTGCGTTTATGCTTACACTATCGCGCATGTCAAGGGAAGAAAACCAAGTATGCTGGCAGATTACAACTTGTTCAGAATGAGTCTGACGTAGTCAGGTAATTTTCAGGTCAATGCCTGGAGGTCAGTCAGAATTGGTGTCAAGGGAGTCTGTAGTAGTTTTTCTACAAGTCACTGTGTCTTCCACTATTGTAGTGGCGGTAGGTATGAAGTCTATTTCATAGCTATGTTATCCACGGAGGAGCTAACCTCACGACGGAAGTACTCTAAGTATTAGACCAGTCGTACGTGGTGTGATCATGGTTCATGACTTCTAATAACTTTTCTCCTGAATGGAGGGTTCTATTTATTAGTGGCATGTGTTAACCATTGGAAGAGTGCAATGGAGATTCCCTTCCCCGTGTTGCACTCTGAGTGACTCCTATGTCGCTATTATCAATAGCAATTTAACTTGTGAGGTTACTAATCCTCTTACTGAGTGTTGCTGGACTGACTGTGGTATTGGTACTGGTATTCAAGGGGTCCAGTTGTCCTACCAATTTATTCTGAAATATTATCTACCGGAACACATGATTGGAGCATATTACTAGTTGTATTGTAGTTGAACCTACACATGGCAAGGAATGATTATTGTTGCCATTTGTTTTGGAGGTGGACAAGTCCACTGGACTTCCTTTACGACCAGTGTGGTACACCTCAGAACTATCTTAGATGTGTTCTAAGATAATCCCCGTCTAGGGGCCTGTCTGCTCCTCACTGTTCTCATAGGGGAGTTTACAACTAGATTTGATTTATGCTCTGGCGGCCTCGTACGGTGTTGTCCGTAGTCTCGACCCCCCCCCCACCGGCCTCGATGAGGCTCATCATGGGTCTGGGCTACTATTCCCCCCCTTTGTGTCTCGGGACCCCCCCACCAGCGGGTGGTGTTGGTGTCCGAGGCGCAAACGAAAAGGTCGGACCCTATGTACGAGTTGTCAGTGGCCGCGTTATTATGAGAATGGCTGTAACCCTTCAACCAAATCTCCTGGAGTTTGTGCTTCAACACCCTCAGTGGCTGTCGAGGCATGTCAGTCACCACCGCGTCCGCGTGTGGCAACCTCTTCAGTACCTGCAAACTGAGACGAGGATATCGGTCTGTGATATCGCAAAGTGTTTCACCAGTGGGAGTCATCGGGTCAGTTGCTGGACTGACGCCATTAGTGTCATTGTAAGGGGTGACAGTCCCCAACAAAGCAGAAGGTGTATCATCGGAAGCAGAGTGTACTCTGCGCATCAATGTTTTTCTTGCTGAGACGGCCGCAGTGCTTGCGGAAGTGTCCGAAGGGCAAGAGAAGTTCATCTCAACTACCGTATTGCAGGACTGCAAGGAGGAGGGAAGTTGCTCATACACAGAGACAGCTGGCTCGAAATCATGAAAATAATTGTCAATCAGATTGGCTGATGGAATGTGTCGAGATATCGTAATATCTCCTTGGATCGGATTCTGCACCAAGAGGTTTCTAAACGTCTTTTTCCCAAGTGGTGCTTTCGACAGATACCCCTCGTGAATGACTGCGTTGCAGCTAGCGTTAGGGGAAGGCAGTGTGGTCAGTGGAGAAGGCACTGTGGCCTGTGACCATACCTGGTTGGTTTTCCGATCCATCAATGGGAGTAACCGATCCATCAAGTCTGCTCCAAGTAGCAGGGGTACAGTTTCGAGGCTGGTAACATACACAGGATGAACGAGCGATACGTCCTTGAACTGTAGTTTCAGCATGACTCTCAATGTGAGAGGCGAGGTAGTCTGAGTGACCCCTCGAAGTGTAGTGTCGCATCGTTCCACTTTTAACCAACGTTTAGTTGGCTTCAAAGCCCTTTTGAGATCATCAAACAATGTTTGAGAGATGAGTGATATTGTCGCACCCGAATCAATTAGCGCATGACAAGTTAAGCAGTCCTCCAGGACTGTTTCCAGGTATGGCCGTTTAGATTCGTGGTTAGTGGACATATTCCCCACAAAGTGGAGTGGTCGTTCGCAACGACGTGATGTGCCATTTCTGTTCAAGGTGGAAGCAGATTGACTTTTCCGATTTTGAGTGGGCTTGGCTTTAACGAAGCATTTGACCTTTTTCTTCGTAACTTTTGTATCAGAGTCTACAGACGAAGCCCGGGGGCTTGTTTCTTGATCAAGCGAGCCCTGGATAGGGTCTTGAATGAGAGCGGGAGAAATTTGAACTTTAACGTCCTTGCTATGGGTGTTAATTTCTGCGGACCTGGTGTCCGGTAATTCCCCGTCTAGTCCTTGAGACTTCTCTTTTTCCCTTTTCTCAAATTGTTCTCGCTTTAGTTCTTCACGTAGTGGAACTTCTGGAGAACATTGGTCTACGTTTTGATCGTCCTTCAACCCTTTGTTACCCTTGTGTTCTGACACTTTGTGTGGGTTAGGTGCAGGAACGTAGCGAACAGGTCGATTGTAGCGGTAGTCGTTTTGAAGGCGACGTACTTTACAGTTATTTCGACCGCGGCGGTTATTGGAATCATGGTTTCGTGGTAGAAACTGTTGTTGTGCGTCATTTCTCGAAACTCCAATACCTGATAATGCACCCTTTAACTGGAGTGAGTGCTCCTGGTCAAACTTCAAAACCGAGTGGTCAGGGCTCTTAGTGTTGCGAGCTTTTGATGCCTCAAAAGCTGTGCTTGCAAGCTCTCTGAGTTGTAAGATAGGCAAGCCAACGTGGGCTGCAGGGCCCAAGTAGGTAATGAAGGTGGGATACATGTTCGACAGAAACATTTGTTTGAATGGTAACAGCTCTTCCATTCCTGTTTCCGTGAGTAGGCCAATGTAAGCTGAACGAAGCCTATGATAGAAAGCTTGTGGGTGTTAATTCCGAGCTTGTTTGACCGTGTTAGCCAGTGAGCTATTGTGTTTGCGAGTCGCAGAACCACTGAATTCTAATTTCAAAGCTGTGGCAAGTCTAGCGTAGTCATTTAGCACGTGTTGCTGTTGTAGACGAATGAACCTTGTCACGTGTCTATTCGACGTTCGCTTCAACAGGTAAACCCTGTCAGAACCGTAGCGTTCGGGTAGCCACCCAACGCGTCCTCTATGTCAGCTAGGAACGTCTCAGTATCGTTTGGCTGACCTGGAACGGGGTCAAAGGTGGGGAAATTCTTGACGAGTTTGTCAAGGTATTCCGCACCAAGCGGGCGGAGAGGGTTGGCTTCATCCTGTGGAGAAATTGGGGCCGACAGGCCAAGAGGAGAAGCCAAGCTTTGGCTTTGTTGGCCAAGAGGCTCCATATTACTCAGTGCCGAATGGCCAAGAGGAGAAGACTGAGGGACACATGATGGAGGCAATGTCTGAAACCTATCGTCTTCACTCCTTTGAGTACCGGACTCCGGTTGCTTGGATGGGTAGTCATGCTGTAGAGCGTGACCATTCTGGACTTCCTCCAGATGGTACCTAAGGGTGGTCTTCTGCTGCATTGCAGAGTCCACTTGAGCGCTTAGAGTACCGATTTTGGACACGTGAGTGTCACCTCTGCTCCTTTCGGTCTCAAACTTATCTGTCATGGTTTGCAGATAGAGGTCTCGAGTACGGAGCGAGAGATTCAGTGATGAGATTTCCTCTGCTTGCTTAGAAATCAATATTTCCATCCTCATCACCTGAGTTCTCTCATCATTCAATTGGTCAGCGACTTCAATAAGTTCTGCTGATTTGTAATCCAACTTTGTCATTGTGTTCATCAACTGATTGTCTTTGGTCTGCAGAATTTGGAGTAGAACATTGTTACCTTGAGTAACGTTCAACAAAACTGCCTGCATGTTATCAAATTGTGCGCTCCTGTTTATAGATAACTCGACAGATTTATCTAGTTCGGAGTGGACTACATCGTATTTAGTTTTGGCTAAATCGAGTTGTTCCTGCAGATGACGATTTTGTTGGAGAGTTTGTGCTCGTTCATCGTCATAAGTATTTGCAATTACTTTTAATTCTTCCGATTTCAAATGCAGTTCCTCGGCTAGCAGAATGTTTTCATTTCCTGCTTTTGTCAATAGTTGCTCAGTTCTCTCCACCTTTGCCCTCATGTTAGCCATGTCTTGCACGTGCTTCAGCTGTCAAACACAAAGCCTGTGTTTGATGGTTGATTTTGGAGAGAGTTCGCAATTTCGGCTGTGTTTTCGCTAATGTCATAATTAGGGTTGGTATCTCTGCTGAGGTCAGAGATCAATTCTTTTATGGGTGGAGGTTCATTAATTAGCGGAGGAGTGGTGACCACCTCCTTTGGTAGCTTGCACATTATTAGAAAAATTTAGAGGAAAACATTTTTTTTTTTTTTTTCAATGTTTGGGTTTGGAATTCATTGGAAGCTGCAAAGACAAGTTGAATCTATTTATAGATGTTGACGAACCATCAGTACTGTACCAGTAATGTGGAAGTTGAACGTGAATGAGTTTGCAAAAGCAAATTGAATTAATTAATCAATGCCAATGATTAATCCTACCTGGGTAGGCTATCTGGGTATTAAACTTGAATTAACCTGAGAGGTTGCTTCATCCAGGTTAATATGGGAAGTTTAAAAGTGTCTCATTTGATTGCAAGAACATTAAAGTATGTTCAACAATTTAACTTATTAAATTGAATGAGATGATAATCCATACAATCTCCATTGATTGGATATCATAAGTGTAAACAGTAGATCAAATGTTGGGAACACTCCCCACTATGGTACACTTCTTCCTTGGGCCGAAGCCACATGGGATTCCCGCTGGGGCGGGACTTCTGTCAGTACTGGATTACTGAATGGGTTTTGCAAAAACCACATTTTACTGATTGATCAATGTTAATGATAAATCAAACCTGTATAGGCTATTTGGGATTTAAACTTTAATTAACCTGAGAGGTTTATTCATCTAGGTTAATGTGGGAAAAAGATTACAATGTCTCATTTAGAAAACTCATCAATTTGGATATTATTTAAAAGATCCACTTGAGAATGTAAATCTGTCAATTTCACTTATTAGTTCAATTGAATAAGACATCGATATCCGTCTGGATATCATAAGTAACGACTTGAGTGTCACCTGACTAATTCTTCTTGAAGGAAAGTACTGGTGACTCTTCAGAGGTCCCTGCTGGCACACGCTGAAATCAAGAGGAAGTACCCAGGGCGGGACTTCCGTTCAGCGAGGCGGAGGATTTACAATGTGGCACAAAACAAAATGGCGGTTTTCCCTTTTGTTAGCTTAGCATCTCGAGCAAGCTAATGCTACTTTATGCCTGAAAAATGCACAACATAGGATTCCCTTGGCAAGGGAAAGGTTTTACTTATAACGTATTATGTTCAAACCCTTTTCGGCGATATTTGACGATGTTTTAACCGGAACTCGCGGCAAACAACGAAATGCACCGTGGTCTACTCGCATCGAAACGCGAGAGAGACAGAGAGATACTTATCGCTGGTCAAGCTAATCTCTCCTAAATTTCAATCAGCTGGCTCTTTGTCCTCGCTCGAGAAATTAATAATGACCTAGCCAACATGCGTCTGAAACGCGCGAGGCAGAAATAGCCCAGCGTTTGGCCAAACGCACTATTTCTCAGATAGCTTTATCAGCCCTCATACAGAACTGTATAGTTTAAGCTCCCCACTGACTACGTCAGAGCACAACACGGAGGCGATTCTCCAGAGCACACACGCACCAATAATTCCGGTCTACAATTCCCATAATGTATATAATAAACTTGGTATATTATGTAATTTTATATAGGCTGAATCAAAATGAAAGCGTCATCCTATTTTAGATTCCTCGCACGGGGGCTCCAAATGTCGTGTCTTTGGCTATGCCGGATTAAGTGATATGACATGCTAACCTATAAAATTCTTTCTCTGTAATTAATATTACCGGATTAAGCTAATCATGTAAATGTAATTAACTAGAAAGTCGGGGCACCACGGAAGAACGTTTATAGAGCTGTTATCTTCCGAATAAACTCTTAAAATACTTAGTAATATTTTACATCGATAGCAGTCAATATTAACCCTTATCTTATTTTCAGTCTCATAATGAAAGTTGTAAATTCTTGGCTATCTTCACGAACCCTGGCTAACAAGTTGAATCAGCAATACAAAATTGGGTATAATTATTTATTTACTAAATAAACTAATCACACAGAATTACAAATACACAGAATACAAATGATGCCATACAGAAAACGTCCCAGTGGACGGAACCTGTATGATGGCTGGTTACACAAAGGAAAGGGGGTTGGGCTTCAATGAAAGAGCAGGAAGACTTAGGAACAAACAAACAGCAGCTATGCTATCGTAAATACATTATCTTGCGCATTACTAAATTACCGCCCATTTGGAAAAGGAAAATGCAATAAATATTTACTCTGAGCTGCGCTTCGGTATATTGGTCGTAGATGCTGGCCGGGTTGGCCAACAGATCTTCCTGTCCTCGGAAGAATGTCTCTGGTGGTAAATTGGATACGTGGTGGTATCTTCGTCTGTTTGTTAGACTGGATCCATCGTCCGTCCTTTCCTAGCCCACGTCTTCAGCGGCCGCTGCTAACTCAACGGCTAGGAAGTATCACTTCTGTAGTGATTAAGCTCAAAGTTCATACCATTCGCCACCAAAGCTCACGCCGAGGTTGGCTTAGTTCTGTACTTGACGTGTGTCCTTCTAACGTAGAGGCTGCAGACCTCACGTACTGGAACATGTGGTTATGTTTTCGTCAAAGGCTTATATAGTGGAGAGGGGGAAGGATGTGTTTCATCGTTTATAACCCCTGTCTCTTCACAGGGGTGTGCCACTGATCAAGCAGGGCACTTTCCTTATGAAAACCCAATTCTCTCATTTGGAAGCTAAAATTACATTTAATCTCCTAACAAACAATTTCAATATCAAACATTTCAATTGCATAACAATTCCATGTGACTCTGATAACTAGAGGGTGTATACTTTCTCAGGTACAGTTTATGTCGTCCTGTCATCAGTCATAATGTCTCAGATGACAACCGAACTGACATCCATACTCATTACGTTCCCAAGCATATTTCCAACTGGTTTTATTACCAAAATATGGTTCCTTTTCCCCATTTGTTTGATGTTCCCAGACTCTCTATATTTAACACAGGCTATTCAAGTCCTTCAGTAGGGTCAGAGAGAGAGGGGAAGGGAGAAAGGTATTTATGGGGGGGGTCATAAACCTTACCCACAGGCCAACGTCATGACACAAGTCTCTTCTGCCAAGGTACTGCAGTATGTATTTGGAGGAGTTGCAGATGGTATAGCGTGGAAATTGACAATTTTACACCTCCAAATATGCGGTATATCTCCATATACAGTGCCTTCAGAAAGTATTCACGCACCTGGACTTTTTCCACATTTATCCAAGGGCGCTGGGCCTGTTACCGAAATGTCACTGGTTGGTATCCCTGAGCCAATTAAGTGAAAAATCTGTTGATGTGTCGTAGATCAACGAACTTAACCCTAATTGCTCTTGTAAGTCACTCTGGGTAAGAGAGTCTGCTAAACTAAAATGTAAATGTAAGGAATTTAACATTTGTAAAATGTTCATGAGGGCCTGTTGTCCGTACCTCTGGCAGTCTCTATGTGGGTGGGACAGGGTTCAATCCTCGGGCCGACTCTTTTCTCTGTATACATCAATGATGTCGCTCTTGCTGCTGGTGATTCTCTGATCCACCTCTACACAGACGACACCATTCTGTATACTTCTGGTCCTTCTTTGGACACTGTGTTAACTAACCTCCAGACGAGTTTCAATGCCATACAACTCTCCTTCTGTGGCCTCCAACTGCACTTAAATGCAAGTAAAACTAAATGCATGCTCTTCAACCGATCGCTGCCCACACCTGCCCGCCCGTCCAGCATCACTACTCTGGACGGTTCTGACTTAGAATATGTGGACAACTACAAATACCTAGGTGTCTGGTTAGACTGTAAACTCTCCTTCCAGACTCACATTAAGCATCTCCAATCCAAAATTAAATCTAGAATCGGCTTCCTATTTCGCAACAAAGCATCCTTCACTCATGCTGCCAAACATACCCTCGTAAAACTGACCATCCTACCAATCCTCGACTTCGGCGATGTCATTTACAAAATAGCCTCCAATACCCTACTCAACAAGCTGGATGCAGTCTATCACAGTGCCATCCGTTTTGTCACCAAAGCCCCATATACAACCCACCACTGCAACCTGTATGCTCTCGTTGGCTGGCCTTCACTTCATAATCGTCGCCAAACACATTGGCTCCAGGTCATCTACAAGACCCTGCTAGGTAAAGTCCCCCCTTATCTCCGCTCACTGGTCACCATAGCAGCACCCACCTGTAGCACGCGCTCCAGCAGGTATATTTCACTGGTCACCCCCAAAGCTAATTCCTCTTTCGGCCGCCTTTCCTTCCAGTTCTCTGCTGCCAATGACTGGAACGAACTGCAAAAATCACTGAAGCTGGAGACCCATATCTCCCTCAGTAGCTTTAAGCACCAGCTGTCAGAGCAGCTCACAGATCACTGCACCTGTACATAGCCCATCTGTAAATAGCCCATCCAACTACCTCATCCCCATACTGTTATTTATTTGCTCCTTTGCACCCCAGTATTTCTACTTGCACCCTCATCTTCTGCACATCTATCACTCCAGTGTTTTAATTGCTATATTGTAATTATTTTGCCACTATGGCCTATTTATTGCCTTACCTCCCTTATCCTACCTCATTTGCACACACTCTATATAGACCTTTTCTATTGTATTATTGACTGTATATTTGTTTATTCCATGTGTAACTCTGTGTTGTTTGTGTCACACTGCTTTGCTTTATCTTGGCCAAGTCGCAGTTGTAAATGAGAACTTGTTCTCAACTAGCTTACCTGGTTAAATAAAGGTGAAATAAAGTAAAAAAGAAAAAAGAAAACGCTAATATATCTTGATTAGATAAGTATTCAACCCCTTGAGTCAATACCTGTTAGAAACGCCTTTGGCAGCGATTACAGCTGTGGGTCTTTCTGGGTACGTTTCTATAGCTTTCCTGTAACTCCAGTGTAGATGTGGCCTTGTTTTTAGGTTATTGTCCAGTGGAAAGCAGACCGAACCAGGTTTCCTCTAGGATTTTGCCTTTGCTAAACTCCATTCCGTTTTCTTTTTTTTTTTGCCTGAAAAACTCCCCAGTCCTTAACGATGACAAGCATAACCATAACATGATGCAGCCACCACTATGCTTTAAAATATGGAGACTGGTACTCATAGTAATGTGTTGTATTGGATTTGCCCCAACCATAACTTTTTTGTCCTGAATACAAAGTGTTAATTGCATTGCCAAATATTTTTCCATTATTACTTTAGTGCCTTGATGCAAACAGGATGGATGTTTTGGAATATTTTTATTCTGTACAGGCTTCCTTCTTTTCACTCTGTCAATTAGTTTAGTATTGTGGAGTAACTACAATGTTGTTGATCCATCCTCAGTTTTTTCTATTACAGCCTTTAAACTCTGTAACTGTTTTAAAGTCACCATTGGCCTCATGGTGAAATCTCTGTGCGGTTTCCTTCCTCTCTGGCATGTGAGTTAAGAAGGATGCCTGCATCTTTGTAGTGACTGGGTGTTTTAATACACCATCCAAAGTATAATTAGTAACTTCATCATGCTCTAAGGGATTTTCAATGTCTGTTTTTCTTTGTGTTTTTTTTACCCATCTACCAATAGATGCCCTTCTTTGAGAGGCATTGGAAAACCTCCCTGGTCTTTGTGGTTGAATCTGTGTTTAAAATCCACTGCTCGACTGAGGGACCTTTACAATTATCTGTATGTGTGGGGTACTGCGATGAGGTAGTCATTTAAAATCATTGTACACAGGCCTCCTGAGTGGCGCAGCGGTCTAAAGCACTGCATCACTACAGACACAGGTTCGATGCCAGGCTGTGTCACAACCGGCTGTGATCAGGAGTCCCATAGGGTGGCTCACAATTGTCTCAGCGTCGTTCGCGGAGGATTTGATCATGAAGGTTTGATTTACACATGGAGAGCAGGAGGCAGGAGCTTCCTTCTCATTTTTACCTTTTTAGACGCCACCAAGAGGACACTGAGATTGCAATGATAACGAGTGTGTAGAGCTCAAAAGTCCACGGTAGTACAGTGTGTCTCCCCCTGTGTAAGGCAGATTCCGTGGGACTTAGTCTTTCCCCCGGGATAGCCTGTATGCTACTATATTCAGCTTCAGTCAATAGCTAATAGAGAAAGCTGAGCCCTGGTTTTCATAACACCCAGTTCCTGTACAGAGACGGATAGACCGACAACAAAACAGTCTGACAAACTTTTTCAAGGAAAATGTAATGGTTGTCTTCAAAGAAAATGCATTCAAAACATGCAAATAAGGCTTACTTTTCAGTTCAAAATAATCACACCAACTCCCATAACACACATCCACGTTCCCTCTATCCTTTCTGATTACTACAAGGTGCTCAGCTTTCAGCCCTGAGGAGCGAGCATGTGTGCACGGCTTTCATTCCTATTGTATTCGTGCAGTCTGTGTGCCAGTTTGTGTTTTAGCGAGCGATGGAGAGGGAGGGAGAGAGACAGGAACAAGGACCCATCTGTCAGAGTGGCGTGGAACTGTCCCCCCCCCCCCCTAAATCCATCCCAAGGGGGAAGAGGAGAGACAACTCACTTGTGGTAGTTTTTTGTTGTTGTGAGGATGGGGGCCCGATGACGACAATCATAACAACAAAAGCAGCATTTAAAAACCTAATATAAACTGAAACCATCAAAGCTCCTTTCCTTGCCCACTTGAGTATGCCATTTTGTTATTGGCAGACTCACCTAATATTTTTATTTTCTCATGATATTTGTCCAACTGGATATTTTAATCACAGCATTGGAGCAGGCAGGAGGGACAGAATCCCCAAGCCCCCCACCCCCACCCCCCCCCCACCCCCACCCCCACGGTGAGGACTGTAGGAAGTTAAGCAACACTACTATTCATCGTTCCCAGAGCTACTGTTCCCGGAGCAGGCTGCAAGTGTGATGACTGGCATGGAGGCAGGGGTTACCTGGGGGAACGTGGTTACCTGGGGGAACGTGGTTACCTGGGAGACAGGGGTTACCTGGACAGGGGTTACATGTGGGCTGTGATATTTAGTGGGAGCAGAGAGGTGCACATGGCAGACACTGAGTCTGGTTACACATAGGTTGACACACACACGTAACTTCTGGTTTCTACATGGGGAGAGCTTGGGACTATAGGGTTCTGTCTGCATTTCTGTCAACATGTAGTCATTGACATAGCTTTGCTCTGTTCAACGTTCTCTACCTATATGGTACTCTAAATAACCCAATTCATGTTAAGTTCAAAATATTACAAGATGAAAAATTGCTCACATCATTCAAACCAATGAGGGTTTTGAACTTTAAAGCCAATTGTTTTGCAGATGGAACATTATAGCCCCACGCTCTCGATAGGACGATGCGGTGCACCCAAGCACGTGCGAACACCCAGAAACCAAACCGTTCCATCCCCACTCTATCCATTCGCCCCCATGCGCAATGCACTGATGAGGAATGAAAAGGCCATGTGGGTATGGACATTATTCCATTATCTTAGTGCTGTTTCAGCAAGAGATATCAAGTGAGGCAGGCGTACCCCCCCCCCCTTCCTATATCTGACCATCTGTCCATCCAATGATCTAGAGTCCTATAGCCTAGCCGGCAACTTAGTGTCATGGGATTTTAAAATTCTCATTTTACTCAATCATGCTGCAATATGTAATCTTTACACATCTAAATGATCAAGCAATGTTTTAAATCTGTAGGCCTAAAGTGTGGACTGTCTGCATGAGGACATGGTAAGCATAACTTGTCTGTCTATGAAAAGTGGCAAATGCATAGCTTACTGTTACCTATGGCATGGAGAACATAAGCTAAAGATGAAACGGAGATGTAACTGAGATGTAAAGTTTGTTTTTTCGATGAGAGAGAGAGAGAGAGTGCAAGAAAACCCGACAGTCGACTCACAAGCACAGATGTGATCCTCGTGCAGCACAATGGGATCAATGCGGGGCACGTGCGACCCGCGAGCCTGGTCTGTCAATAGCATCCGACCACAATAGAGCCCCTACTGCGTCGCGGCTCGCCACGCACGGGTACATCACATGATGCTGCGTTTGTTATGCCTCGGATGTTGTGAAATTGCAAAAAGAAACGGATCTCAGACTGAATGATGCTAGGGGCAGGCAGGAATTATGTGTGCAAACAGGTTTAAGTGTTTAAAGGACTTTTAAAACGTTTCATTAAACTTTTAAAATCCCCTTAAACTACCAGTTAAAGCAATGAACTTTGTAAAAGCGTTTTACCCCATCTCAAAGCATGCGCAATTTAAACATTCATTTGCTTCTTCCACTTATTAGCCCCATATACCCTACTCCCCGTCTCTGTGCCCAGGAACAGTTGGATGAGTCAAGCAGCAAATAAGTTATCTGATTTCAACCATTTGGTGCGCCAGAATACTTTTTTGTTATATATGTATATGTATATGTGTGTGTAAATAAAAGTATATTATTTTCCGTCAGATATGATTAAGTCCTGAGTTGTATATCAAATCTACTTTGTTTTCGTTTTACAACTTTTATTTAAATATCTATATATATAATATATAGTATCTATCTATATATATAATATATAGTATTATAATATAATATATATAATACTTTTTAAAAAGTATATTGCCAGAGCGATCTGGCGCACCAACCGGTTGAAATCAGATAACTTATTTGCTGCTTGACTCATCCAACTGTTCCTGTGCACAGAGACGGGGGAGTAGGGTATATGGGGCTAATAAGTGGAAGAAGCAAATGAATGGACGGGTGAACAACGCATACACCTGCTCTTACCACACCAAGCTGTCAGAATCACTTACACATACCGCGATAGATGAGCGTCCCTTCCTCAGACTGTGCGTAATTAAAATATCCAAAACGCATGATTCCAACACACGATTCGGTCATCCAAGCGTTTTAATTTAATTAATATTTAAAGTATTGTGCAGAATGAACTCCACCAATTGTTTAGGAAACGTAATTACAAATTGGGTGATAGCACAACCGTAGCTATAGACTTCTCACATTGAGCCTCAAATCCTCCATTTACAATGCATTGAATTGCAAAATAAATCTCATGGTTGCCTATTTCAATCTATGAGATATGCAATAATATTTTGAAATGGTGAAAAATATTAATGTGACAATTTTGGTCAAATAGTATTGTGTAAAATAATTATGGAATTGTGGACATTTCCTCAAACTCTCTCTCTCTCTCACACACACACACACACACACACACACACACACACACACACACACACACACACACACACATACATATATATATACACACACACACACACACACACATTGGTGACGCATGTACGGTTGTTTGGACTGGACACTTTGGCCTCGAGCCCGCCACGCGCGTTTGGCATTATGGGTGAGGCGCACGTGGGAGGGGCCAGTCCATCTCCTAAAGGCTAAACTCCGACATATTCGTGCCAGTCTGAGATGAAAGTCTCAGGCGCACTGATGGATAATTGAGGGAACGAAAGGGAACTTGGAAAGGACTGTGCGCAACAGAAAGAAACGGTTGAGTTAAATCATTTTGGTTGGTAGTGGGACTTTGGAAGTTAGCCAGACGTCTGACAAATTTGGAAGTGCGAGTTGTAAACAGGTGAGTTTTTATGTTATAAAATAAATGACTTTCATGTGGTCCTGTTCCAATTAATTTAGTATTGATTACAGAGGATTTCTGCAATGGGTGCTAACAGATGCAAATAACTGTAAACTGCATTTATATTCGATTTTTTATTGTTTAATATAACAGGAAAAGCAATTAATGAAGATGGCATTCTTCATAATCGGCCTATACGAATGCCACCAAAAAACGAAACTATAATGCATTATCGGATCATATCAACAAGAAAGTGAGACCACTAACTGTATTGGCGGAATATAGACAGCATGTTATGGTTTCTATTTTACCATATGCAATAGGCTACTATTGTCAGTGTCAAATACAGTTATCCTACAACTGTAGGAAACTGTCCTACTTTTACGCACGGCTTCTCAATCAGTAACTAGGAAAACGTAGTTTTAGAACAATCATGTCTGCTCTTAGGCAGATATTTAGGCTATTTGGTTTCTGGTGTGTTAGAGAAAGTTCGCCTGAGTCCACAATTAACGTTTTATATCCTTTGGACTCAGAATTCAATCTCGTGTAGTGGCATTTTTTATAACAATTTCTAGCAAAATTGGATTTAAAACGGTATTGATTCCGCTCAGTGAATCAAATCTAGCTGTTAATGCGGAATATATTTGTTCCCGTGTTTGTTCACTCGTCTATATACCCTCAATTTAATCTGAGGGTTTTATATGCTGGACAAATCCCTTCGTGTCCCAGATTTACAGTGTCTCCAAAATCACGACATCAACAGCAGGGAACCACCGAGTTTAGCCCCAAAGTGTCTCACATTAGGTCGACTACCAACGACAGAATTATACTGCTTACTGTAAATTGAACACATTTATCCTCAATTAGTTTTCTGTCAGAGTTGAGAGATGTTCTGTATCTGCTCAAATGTTCATCCATTCCGTGGGATGGAAAATGAGCTTCCTGGGCTAGTATGCGCTGTCCACACAGCAGTTCTGAAAGGATTATCTCATGTCTTGGCAACCAATATAATGGGAACAGTAAATAGACTCATTTCAATAATACTTAGCCGACTACATTAGGGATGGTGGTGCCATCCCTAATTATCCATCTCAAAATGCATGTCTGCTCATTTGAGCTCTGTCCTGATTTCTATGGCAAACAGGAAACAATGTGCTAGATCAAATATGTGTTTTTATTTCTTCAGATCACAATGTCTAAACGTGGAGAGGTGTCTGACCTGGTCAGTTCCCTGGGCTGGCTAGAGGAGGACATGAGCTCCCAGGATGAAGAGGGAGGTCTAGAGATGGGGGGCCGCTATAGCCTGGGCCCCGAGGGCCTCGGAAGCATTGGGCAGGGCAGCGAAGGCATTGAGGATCAGGAGGAAGAAGACAATTATAATGATGGTGATGAGGAGGCTGGAATGGACGGAGAGAACGAGGCTCCAAAACGGAGGGGTCCCAAGAAGAAGAAGATGACCAGAGCCAGACAGGAGAGGTTCAAGGCGAGACGCAGCAAAGCCAATGCCCGCGAACGCTCCCGCATGCACGGGCTAAACGATGCGCTAGAAGTGTTACGCAAGGTCATGCCCTGCTACTCCAAGACCCAGAAACTGTCCAAGATCGAGACCCTGCGACTGGCCCACAACTACATCTGGGCCCTGTCTGAGGTGCTGGAGAGCGGTCAGTCCCCAGAGAGCCACGGCTTCATAGAGATGCTGTGTAAAGGCCTGTCCCAGCCCACTAGCAACCTGGTGGCTGGGTGTCTCCAGCTGGGGCCTTCAGCCCCCTTGATGCTCAACAAGCTGGATGAGAAGCCCTGTGGCGCTCTGGGAGTTGGGGGTGGTGTAGGGGGCCAGCTTTGTGGTCATCAACCACTGAGTGGTCACTACCCCTCTACGGGCCTGCCTAGCCCTCCCTACGGTTCACTGGAGGCCTCTCACCTACTCCACATGAAAAGCTTCAAGGGAGTGCCCTACGAGCAGCACCCCTCCCCTAAAGATTGTAGTAGCAACGGCACCCCCCCTTACGACGGGCCCCTCACTCCTCCCCTCAGCATCAGCAGCAACTTCACCCTGAAGCAAGAGCCCTCCCCCCACGAGGCTGAGAGGAACTACCCCTCCCACTACCTCTCGTCCCTTCCCCATTACCCCCCGTCCTCCCTGGGCGGGCTGCCAGGGCCTCAAGGCTACCTCTTCCAGGCCTCACGCTACGAACTGCCCCTAGACATCCAGGCCTTCGACTCCTTCCCTCCACCACACATGATCGCCTCACAGATGGGCACCATCTACAGTGAGTGAAGGGGAAAGTGAAGCTGCGTGGCCAGGGGAGAGATCCATACAGAGCCCTGCCTCTGGTCCTGCAATCCTGCTGCCCATACGTATAGGCCCGTGACTCTATGAATTACTGTGTAGAGAGACAATGATATGACATTTACACTGTTGCTATCTTACGCTGGGAGACTGTAGAATGCTCAGAGAGAGACTCGACTCAACCTACCTGATCATAAAGAACTACTGAAAAGAAAAAGATACACCCTTAATAGTATTATTAATTTATTCTCATTGTTTATTGTTTGTATTGTAATTTCTTTCTGTCTGGATAAGTCCTCCCCCAGTTCCTATTATAGGCTATGTAGCTATATTACTTGTTATTGTTTACCAAATCAGATATCCAGGTATACGCACTGACTGCACACTGTCTCAGATATCCATGACCAGGGATCTCCACTAAATGGCTCTACACAGTCTACGCAAACAGAGCCTACTGAGGTCCGTTTGCATCGCATTCCAAAAATTCTGCCAAATAAATATACGTAGAACTAGGTAGAGAGAAGACTGTGTAGATCCCTGAAAACCTAAGAGTACTTGGGTAGGAAGTCCTCAGTGTGCCTGAAGATGGGGAGGAAGTGACACAATGTTGTTCTACCCTCATTTACTATAACTTCTGCACTTAGGCCAATACTGTAGCCAGTATCCTATTAGCCGTATGAACAGAAATGAATTTAATTTATATCTGTATTTAATATTTATTTTTTATAACTATTGTCTGTTCCTTTTTGCATTTTCTCAGCACTGTTTTTTGTTTTACTGTCTTCTTCGTGCAGTGCATTGTCAGTCACTGGCAGCTTTACTGATGAAGTATTACAATTATTTATTTGAAGTATCTTTCAGGTATTTCTCAGTTTTGGTGTCGATCACTACTTTGTCATACTATTTTTGTAAATATTTTGCTGTTTCGCACTTAATTGAATAAATATTTGTATTATATACTATTTCCGTTGCAACACATTGTGCCATGGTTTGAAATCTTTTCACACAAAGGAAATTAGGACCGGTCAGATATAGGCTACCAGATACAGTATATCAGTTTCAGCCACACATCATTTACTTCATAGTGCTATTAGATATGGATAGGTATATCACCAGTGGACTTTTAAAAAACAGTCAAGGTCCCATATTAGGACAGAATATGTCTTTGTTCCTCTGTTGGTTTAACAATCCCATAATAAAATATACAAATAGGGGCATCTGTTATGGATCCCAGGGCTACCTGAAAAGGGACTGTTATGGATCCCAGAGCTACCTGAAAAGGGACTGTTATGGATCCCAGAGCTACCTGAAAAGGGACTGTTATGGATCCCAGGGCTACCTGAAAAGGGACTGTTATGGATCCCAGGGCTACCTGAAAAGGGACTGTTATGGATCCCAGAGCTACCTGAAAAGGGACTGTTATGGATCCCAGAGCTACCTGAAAAGGGACTGTTTTGGATCCCAGAGCTACCTGAAAAGGGACTGTTTTGGCTTACGGTAAAATTACAGATCATTTATATTACGTCCATTTACATTCAGCTGATAACCTTAAAGACAAACGCTTGTTTTAACAACGGGGTCCAGTGGTTAATGTTGATGTGTGTGATGTCATTCCTTGGCTGTGCTACAGGGTTTCCCTGCTTCTTCCAGGTCAGGAAGGGGCACAGCGTGCCACTGGGCCATGGGAAAACAGGCCTTTCTTTCTCTCTTTCTCCCCATGACACATTGTCCTATACATCTCATGCCAAAACATTTGGACCAACACCAAGTTTAGTAAACGTCTTAATGAAAACATATTACAAATAAACAAATTATTAACCACTCCTGGAACTACTGGGTAATATTGTGGTAAAACTTAAATACAACATAAAAAAAAGTTAACTGAAGCTCAACTGAAAAGATGTAGTGCTGAGAGAGAGTGTGAGTATGTTTACCATTGTGGTCCTTCAGGTAAGGGAAACAAAGAGGAAGGTGCCTCTGTGACAGTTCTCCAATAGCACAAGCCCTCCTCCTTCCTCTCCTTAGCGCCTCCTCTTCCCTCTTCCCTCTCCTTAGCGCCTGCTCATCCAGCTCTCCTTAGCGCCTCCTCCTCCCTCTCCATAGCACCTCTTTCCTCTCCTTAGCGCCTCCTCTTCCCTGTTCCCTCTTCCCTCTCCTTAGCGCCTGCTCATCCACCTCTCCTTAGCGCCTCGTTCCGCTCCTTAGATCCTCCTTATCCATCTCTCCTTATTGCCTTCTCATCCACCTTTCCTTAGCGCCTCCTCATCCACCTCTCCTTAGTGTCTGCTCATCCACCTCTCCTTAGCACCTCCTCATCCATGTCTCCTTAGCGACTCCTCATCCACTTCTCCGTAGCACCTCCTCATCCATCTCTCCTTTGCGCCTCCTCATCCACCTCTCCTTGGCACCTCCTCATCCATCTCTCCTTAGCGCCTCCTTATCTACCTCTCATAAGTGCCTGCTCATCCATCTCTCCTTAGCGCCTCTTCATCCACCTCTCCTTAACACCTCCTCATAAACCTCTCCTTAGCGCCTCCTCATCCATCTCTCCTTAGCGCCTCCTCCTTCATGTCTCCTTAGCGCCTCCTCACCCACCTCTACTTAGCGCCTGCTCATCCACCTCTCCTTAGCACCTCCTCCTCCCTCTCCTTAGCGCCTCCTCATCTATCTCTCCTTAGCGCCTACTCCTCCTTCTCCTTAGCGCCTGCTCATCCACATCTCCTTAGCGCCTCCTCCTTCCTCTCCTTAGTGCCTCCTCATCCGCCTCTCCTTAGCTCCTGCTCATCCACCATTCCTTAGTGTCTGCTCATCCACCTCTCCTTAGCACCTCCTCATCCATGTCTCCTTAGCGACTCCTCATCCACTTCTCCGTAGCACCTCCTCATCCATCTCTCCTTTGCGCCTCCTCATCCACCTCTCCTTGGGACCTCCTCATCCATCTCTCCTTAGCGCCTCCTTATCTACCTCTCATAAGTGCCTGCTCATCCATCTCTCCTTAGCGCCTCTTCATCCACCTCTCCTTAACACCTCCTCATAAACCTCTCCTTAGCGCCTCCTCATCCATCTCTCCTTAGCGCCTCCTCCTTCATGTCTCCTTAGCGCCTCCTCACCCACCTCTACTTAGCGCCTGCTCATCCACCTCTCCTTAGCACCTCCTCCTCCCTCTCCTTAGCGCCTCCTCATCTATCTCTCCTTAGCGCCTACTCCTCCTTCTCCTTAGCGCCTGCTCATCCACATCTCCTTAGCGCCTCCTCCTTCCTCTCCTTAGTGCCTCCTCATCCGCCTCTCCTTAGCTCCTGCTCATCCACCATTCCTTAGTGTCTGCTCATCCACCTCTCCTTAGTGCCTCCTCCTTCACATCTCCTTAGCGCCTCCTCCTCCCTCTCCTTAGTCCCTCCTCCTCCCTCTCCTTAGCGCCTCCTCCTCCCTCTCCTTAGTGCCTCCTCCTCCCTCTCCTTAGCGCCTCCTCCCTCTCCTTACCGCCTCCTCATCCACCTCTTCTTAGCGCCTGCTCATTCACCTCTCCTTAGCGCCTGCTCATCCACCTCTCCTTAGCGCCTGCTCATTCACCTCTCCTTAGCGCCTGCTCATCCACCTCTCCTTAGCGCCTGCTCATTCACCTCTCCTTAGCGCCTGCTCATCCACCTCTCCTTAGCGCCTGCTCATTCACCTCTCCTTAGCGCCTGCTCATCCACCTCTCCTTAGCGCCTGCTCATTCACCTCTCCTTAGCGCCTGCTCATCCACCTCTCCTTAGCGCCTGCTCATCCACCTCTCCTTTTCGCCTCTTCATCCACCTCTCCTTAGCATCTCCTCCTACATCTCTCCTTAGCGCCTCCTCATCCACCTCTCCATACCGCCTCCTTATCCACATCTCCTTAGCTCCTGCTCATCCAATCACTCCTTAGTGCCTGCTCATCCACCTCTCCTTAGCGCCTGCTCATCCACATCTCCTTAGCGCCTGCTCGTCCACCTCTCCTTAACGCCTGCTCATCCATCTCTCCTTAGCGCCTCTTCCCTCTCCTTACCGCCTGCTCATCCACCTCTCCTTAACGCCTGCTCATCCACCTCTCCTTAACGCCTCCTCCCTCTCCTTACCGCCTCCTCACCCACCTCTACTTAGCGCCTGCTCATTCACATCTCCTTAGCGCCTCCTCTTCCTGCTCCTTAGCGCCTCCTCATCCACCTCTCCTTAGCACCTCCTCCTCCCTCTCCTTAGCGCCTCCTCATCTATCTCTCCTTAGCGCCTACTCCTCCTTCTCCTTAGCGCCTCCTCATTCACATCTCCTTAGCGCCTCCTCCTCCCTCTCCTTAGTGCCTCTTCATCCACCTCTCCTTAGCACCTGCTCATCCACCATTCCTTAGTGTCTGCTCATCCAACTCTCCTTAGCACCTCCTCATCCACATCTCCTTTGCGCCTCCTCATCCACCTCTCCTTAGCACCTCCTCATCCACATCTCCTTTGCGCCTCCTCATCCACCTCTCCTTAGCACCTCCTCATCCACCTCTTCTTGGCACCGACTCATCCACCTCTTCTTTGCGCCTCCTCATCCACCTCTCCTTATCGCCTCCTCATCCATCTCTCCTTTGCGCCTGCTCATCCACCTCTCCTTAGGTATGTGTCTTTTCCAGTAATCCAGTCCCAGCGGTACGAGAAAAAAGGGAGGGGGGGAAATGAAGTGATTGTTTTAGTGGGCACCACTAGTCCATTGTAAGTGCAGCCTGTTCTTTCTCTTGACCCCTGACCTTTATTCTTGTTCGCGTTTCTCGTTCCGAGAGGAAAGACAGCTGGGAGAACTACGGGGGGTTGACGGACAGCTGGGGCCAAATTGGAGAGAGGGAAGGAGAGGGAGAAAGAGAGAGATGGGAAGATAGAGAGAGGCAGAGAAGTGTGACAGAGTAGAGGTGAATGAGGTCCTTGCTCTATCTATTCACAAGTGTTTCCCTTCCTCCTCTCTTCTCTGCTTTCAGCCTGGGCATAGGAACGTCACATAGCTCTGCACAGACGGACGGACGGAAGTTTGGCCAGGAACAATGTGCTGGAAGAGTTGCTGTCTGGTTTACTGCTACTGTTGCTTTGTGTCATTTCTATATGGCTATTTTGTGTTTGTAAAGTGGGGCAGAAGGGCTTGTGGATTATTCTTGAACAAATTTGAATCGGTAGGGATGAAGATGGACTTAAGCATTATGAAATATCAAACAGCAACATCCAAAACATTATAAAATGTTATAAAATATAAAAAGTGTTACAGGTCAGAGGTGAGTAGGGAGACCAATAAAGCAAGGGGGAGCAAAAAAGGGATTTACAGTATATATAAAAAAGGATGAAGTTGTGAGAGAAACATATGCTCACCAATTCCAACTTGGCCAGTGTGCAGGCAGCAGATTGCGACTTGTGGCTAGCCAGTCAGTCCCATGGGACAGCTCATATGTCATTGTCATCTATGACACAACTCAATCTACAGACATGGACTGATATGCACAGGGCCATTGCCAACTGCATCTTATAACATGCAATAGGCACTGCGAGATATTTGCCCAATGCATGTCCATGCCCAGGTTGTCATTGTAAATAATATTCTGTTCTCAATTGACGTGCCTGGTCAAATAAATGTTAAATAATAATAATAAAACATTCATCATTGAAAATATACATCTAATGTGAAGCCACATTATCAACAACATAAACGTTGAACTTTTAGTCCATCTTTACTCCACAGAGCAGATAGGATCCCATTTCAGTTGTGAAAAGAAAACAGTTAGGGATAGGAAAAGAGTGACTGGATGATGAAGAGAACAGCAAAGAGTGACTGGATAATGAAGGGAAAAGCAAAGAGTGACTGGATAATGAAGGGAACAGCAAAGAGTGACTGGATGATGAAGGGAACAGCAAAGAGTGACTGGATAATGAAGGGAACAGCAAAGAGTGACTAGATAATGAAGGGAACAGCAAAGAGTGACTGATTAATGAAGGGAACAGCAAAGAGTGACTGGGTGATGAAGGGAACAGCAAAGAGTGACTGGATAATGAAGGGAACAGCAAAGAGTGACTGGATGATGAAGGGAAAAGCAGAGTGACTGGGTGATGAAGAGAACAGCAAAGAGTGACTGGATGATGAAGGGAACAGCAAAGAGTGACTGGATGATGAAGGGAAAAGCAGAGTGACTGGATGATGAAGGGAACAGCAAAGAGTGACTGGATGATGAAGGGAACAGCAAAGAGTGACTGGATGATGAAGGGAACAGCAAAGAGTGACTGGATGATGAAGGGAAAAGCAAAGAGTGACTGGATGATGAAGGGAACAGCAGAGTGACTGGGTGATGCTGGGAACAGCAGAGTGACTGGGTGATGCTGGGAACAGCAGAGTGACTGGGTGATGCTGGGAACAGCAGAGTGACTGGGTGATGCTGGGTACAGCAGAGTGACTGGATGATGAAGGGAAAAGCAGAGTGACTGGGTGATGCTGGGAACAGCACAGCATCACTAATCCACTGGTCAAACAACAGCTTCTCCCACTAAAATGAAAGGTCCTGATCCATAGGGGCCAGCTAGATGGAGGGATGGATGGAGGGAGGAATGGATGGATGGATGGAGGGATGGATGGATGGAGGGATAAAGCATTGTGATTAAGATGTTATTAATGGGTCCATAGGAGCTGCTGGATGGCTTTAATCAGTGTCTGCACTGAAGTTAATCCCATAGCCTGCCTTTAAGCTGGGGATAACACTGTGATCCTCCCTCCTCCACTCCCTCCATCCTCCTCGTTCTCTCCTCTTTCTCTCCTTGCCTCTTGGGTTACAGCGTCACATACAAGGCAGGGAGAAGAAAGGTAAAGAAGGAGGGGAGGAGAGAGAAAGATGAGGAGGGGAAAGAGGGGAAAAGAGGAGGAGAGGAGATAGGGAAAGAGGAGGGAAAGAGGAGGGGAGGAGAGGCGAGAGAAAGGAATGCAGTGGTCGAAGAGGTGGAGTGGGTCCTGAAACTGAGATGGCTGGGACCAAAAGGAGCATCTGGGGAGAGAAAGAAAGAGGGATAGAAAGAGGGAGGAAGAGATTTGGGGGAGCTGTTCAGGACCAGTTCATTACTGGCCACACATTCTAAAACTGACTGCAACTCTTTGTTAGGGGTTTCCTTGACTTCCTTAGCTGTGGTTGCTAATGCATATATGGTTGAATGCTTTGTTTAATGACAGTGGCAGGTCATTGGTAAAAATAGAAAATAGTAGAGGGCCTAGAGCGCTGCCCTGCTGTACACCACACGTTTGACATTAGAGAAAATTGCATTAACTGCCTGAGTTCTATTCCATAGATAGCTCTGAATCCATGATATGGCAGAGATTGAAAAGTCATAACACATATGTTTTCTCAACAACAGGTTATGGTCAATAATATCAAAGGCTGCACTGAAATCTAACAGTACAGCTCCCACAATGTTCTTACGATCAATTTCTTTCAACCAATCATCTGTCATTTGTGTCAGTGCAGTACATGTTGAGTGCCCTTCTCTATAAGCATGCTGAAAGTCTGTTGTTCATTTGTTTACAGAGAAATTGCATTGTATTTGGGCAAACACAGTATTTTCCAGCAGTAAGGTAAGTGGTCACAGGACATGAGCAGGTTTCTGTGCAGGACCCTGGAGCGTCCCCTACCCTTTTCTGGTCTCAATTCATAAATCGGCAGGTCTGAACCCATTTGTTTCACTACTGTGTGAATTGTATCTTCCCAATAGTTACGGAGTTTTCCTGGTCCTCCTCTTGGTGTCAGGTTTTTAATCAGAACTCGCTCGCCAGGCTGTAGCACTGAACTCCTAACTTTAGTGTCATAGTATTTCTTACTTCTTTCAGTGGCTTTCTGAGCATTTTCATTTGCAATGGCGTATGCTTCTTCCATCCCTCGTTTCCAGTTCTCCACGTAGTCTCGCTGGTTACTGGAACCTGCCTCTGTGCACAATCCAAAGAGCATATCAACTGGAAGCCTGGGTGATCTCCCAAACAGAAGATAAAATGGTGAATAGCCAGTCACTTCGCAACGGGTGCAGTTATAGGCATAAACCAGTTTGTTCAGAGACTCCTTCCAGTTTGACTTTTGTGTCTCAGTTAGTGTCTTTAACATTTGCAACACTGTTCTGTTCATGCGTTCCACTTGACCGTTCCCCATCGGGTGATAGGGTGTTGTTCTGGACCCCGCCATGCCACTGAGTTTCTTTAACTGATGGAACAACTGATTTTCAAATTCTCCCCCTTGGTCATGGTGGATGCGGGACGGGAACCCGAACTTCAGGGCAAAGTCATTGAAGATGAGATTTGCAGCAGTTTTACCTGACTTTGATGTGGTGGCGTAGGCTTGGGTGAAACGTGTAAAATGATCAACAATCACAAGGATGTACTCATATCCCCCTTTGCATCTGTCGAGATGAAGGAAGTCTATACATACCAGTTCAAATGGCTGTGTCGTCACAATGTTTGTCAGAGGAGCTCTTGTTTCATGGGCTGGCTTTTTCTGCTTGACACAGCTACAACTTTTAGTCACATAGTGCTTGATGTCAGCTTGCATATATGGCCAGAAGAAGCGGTCACGTACTAGTGATACAGTGCGATCAGTACCTTGGTGTCCCATGTTATTGTGCAACTCTTCCATCACTTTACCTTTGTACTGCTCTGGTAGAACTAACTGCTTGCGGGCTGTAGTGATTCTGTACAGAATGCCATCACTGTCTATTGTCAATTTGTCCCATTCCCTGAATAGGCATTTTGTCTTTGGACTGCATTCCTTTTGCTCTTTAACTGGCGGTTTGGAACCAGACAGTTTGAAATTGAGCACAGGACGGATGACCGGATCAGATTCTTGTGCTTCTCTTATCCCATCTTTTGGGATCGAGCTGATTGTTGCAGTGGTTGTCTCACCTTCAGCTGATACTGACATAGATGCAGCTGAAAGTGACCAAGGTACAACAGCCTCTTTCTGTACCTCAACTGCTTGTATCGTGGCGGCAATGGTGTCTGGTGGAAGCTCCTCAGAACATTCTTCCATCAGTGACTCTACATCCAGTGGCATCCTTGACAAAGCATCGGCATCGCCGTTCTCTCTGCCTGGCCTGTACTTTATTGTAAAGTGGAAATCAGCCAATTCTGAAACCCACCTGGAAGTGGTTGCATTCAGTTTTGCAGTAGACAGAATGTAGCTGAGCGGGTTGTTATCGCTGTATACAGTGAAGGTCGGAGCATAGTACAAATAATCACGGAACTTATCAGTGATTGCCCATTTCAGAGCTAGAAATTCTAGCTTGCCCGAGTGGTAGTGATAGTTCTTCTCAGCGGCTGTTAAGGTTTGAGAGCCATAAGCAATGACCCTAAGCTTCCCATCTTGCTTTTGATACAGAACTGCTCCCAAGCCTTGGTGTGACGCATCAGTGTGTACAACAAATGGCTGAGTGAAATCAGGGAAACCTAAGACTGGTGGGTGAAGCAAACACTCAATCAGCTGTTCAAGTGCCTGTTGATGCTGGTCAGTCCACAGGATTGGCTTGTTTGAGGGCACCACATTACTTACTTTCTTTGTTTTTGTTTTCCGTGGGTGGTGAGGTAATTTCTCTGAATCTGCTTTCAGGAGGTCATACAGGCAGCTGGCCCTCCTAGAAAAGTCTTTGATGTACTGTCTGTAGTAAGTGAGTAAACCAAGCATTTTTCTGAGCTGGCCCACAGTCTCTGGTCTGATTTCTTTCAATGCTCTTACTGCTTCAAAATCGGCTGGGTCAACTCGGCTGCCCTCTGCAGACACTATTCTTCCCAAATAACGGACCTGGGGTTTAAAGAGATCACACTTACTTGGTTTGAGTTTAATGCCATACTCTCTGAGACGCTGCAAAACTTTTCGCACATCATTCACATGGCTGTCGAAGGTTTTACTGAAAACTAGCGTGTCGTCCAGATAAGGAATGCAGATGTTATCCCGGAGCCCTTCCAAACACTCCTCCATACACCGCTGAAAAGCTGCAGGAGCGTTCATGAGGCCGAATGGCATACGTATCCACTCATAGAGTCCCCATGGGGTCACAAATGCTGTCAGTGGTCTGCTTTCTTCAGAGATGAACCCCTGGTGATACGCTTTTCCCTGGTCTAAGAGGGAGAACCAGGAATTACCACCTAAACTGTCCATGATGTCTTGGACCCGAGGGATAGGCTGGCGGTCGGGATGTGTCTTTCTGTTCAGGTCTCTGTAATCTATACACAACCGGAGGGTCCCGTCCTTCTTCCGAACGCACACGACAGGTGAAGAATATGAAGAGTTTGACTTCCTAACCCAGCCCTGGGCTATGAGGTCATAAAGGTAACCCTTCATCTCCTGATACAGTGGCCTGGGCACTGACATGTATGTGCGCTTGACTGGTTCAGAGTCCTTTAGAGAAATAGTCATTTTCAATCGTTCAATACAGCCAATGTCATTGTCTGATCTGGAGAAGGAGTGGCACTCTTCTCTAAGCATTTGCCTAACAACCTCTCTCTGCTCTTCGGTGAGGTGATTTAAACCTACTGGTGGATCCCACTGTTCAGTAGCAGTACATGGGGTTCGAACGCTTGTGTGATTCACTGTGGCTGGGGTGACAGTTTTTTCAAAGACTTGGGCAGGTAACACAGTCATAATGGTTTGTACTGTACCGATTATTGTGCGTCCTAGCAGGGCAATGTCGTGATCAGTGGGGTTAGAGACATCAAGCATGACAACTGGAAAAACACCTTTCCTGACTCTGACTAGTGTGTCAAAGAACTCAAGGTCGTCTGGCCACTGCGGGTTCAGGTCTGGCTGGAAAAGCATTGTCATGTCCTCTTTGAAAGGCTGGGAAGCTATACGGCACTCAATCTGAATGCTACTGTGTTTTGGTACAGCAACCTTCTCTTTCTTGGTTTTCACTGCATATTCATCTGTCTGTTCTGCGCTAACAGCCTGTATAAAAGCTCTCACCTTGTTTCTTTTGAGGCTTGGGAAAGCTGTTTTTACTGTACTGTATCGTTTAGTCTTTTCAGTCATTGTCAGGATGTGCTCGATAACAATGAAACCTATGATGGGATGTGATAGGTGACAGCCTTTCATTACCAGCACTGGGATGATCAGTTCCTTTGTTTGGTCAGTTTCAGAGGCTAGCCGAAAAGTTGTTTCAATCCATCCCAGGTACGGCATTTCAGTCCCATTTGCTGCAGTCAACCTTAGACCATCAGGTGAGTCCAGGATTTCTGAAACATCTCTCAGCCTTGCGTTTGGGAGAGATTTCTCTTTCCATCGTTCATCGATGACCGATACCTGAGAGCCTGTGTCCCATAGAGCTTGGAGGTGGTGGCGATTCAGGTGACACTCAATAAGGCACTGTCTGCCGACTAGTGAGGTGACCTTACAGGGGTGGCAACCTTGAGCTAGGGATGGTACAGAGTGGGCATTTTCCTCTGTGCAGGAAAACCTTTCACTTGTAGAGTCAATTTTCAGGTGAGTGCATTTTTCCCTATGTTTAGTCCAATGTTGGTTTTGACATACTTTGGAACAGTACAGTGTCTCTTTACATGATGAACATTGTTTCAGGTTCTCAAATGAATCTTCTCTGGCACAATTTGCACATTTCTGGGACTTTTTGGTAGCTACGGTTAACACTCGTCCCTCAGCGGTAACCCTTCCCCGTTTAAAGGGGCCTCTCTTGATGGTCTGACTCCCCGGATTTTACATCCAACTTGAAAATGTTCTCCACTCCCACATCGGAAGCAGTGTGTGCAGCGTGCATCTGTTCTGGCCCGCTGGCAGACAAAACACCTCCTTGGAGCTTGAGCAGAGCGGTTGGTATACAGGTTAGGTGCATCTTGCTGCTGCGCAGGGTCAGGTGCTTGGGGCTGACTGTAGTTGCTGTAATACTGCTGCTGGGAAAAAGGTGGCTGGGGGTCCCTATCTGGCCTCCTAACTGGAGGTGGGGCATAGACACAAGGCGGTGACTGAAACATAGGCTGCTGTAATGTCTCCTTAATCTGAGCAATCTCTGCACTGAGACCTTTTAGAGAAGCTACACCTGTCTTAAGTTCAGCTAACTCTGTTAACAGTTCTGCGGGTATCTTAGCTTTGGCTTCCTTCACAGATAGCGCATTTTCTAACTGGACTACACTTACAGTTGTAGCAGGCTGTGGGGCATTAAACCACTTTTTGTTTCGTCTTTCTATCTCATTAGCACAAGCAATGTTAAGCTTCTCTAGCAAAACCTCATCTGATGTTTCGCTATCTAGCAGGAGAGGCTGCATGTCTATCCTGATACTGTCACTCTGGAGACCTGTAAGGACTGTGTGTAAACACATGCGCTGGACTAGAGTAGGGTCATACTTAAGCCCTGATTCTGACTCCTGGGATGCAAACAGTACTTTCTGCCTCAAATCTAAGACGCGCATCAGGAAGCTTTGAGGGGTCTCCTTGCTATGCTGTGCTTCTGAAGCTAGCTGTTTGTAAAGCTCTGTTGCACTCTTCTCTTGGAAGTGGGAACGCAGGATACATCTGTGGTAAGAGTTAGCTGGGGTTTACCTTCCAAGTAGCTGCGTAGCTGTGAGCCTGGAGAAATAGCCCTGACTACTGCGTCTACTATTTCTACCTCAGGATAGCCTCTGTTAAGTCCATTCTCGATCTGATGGGCAAGGCTGGAAAAAATCAGTTTATCTTTCTGGCCCGGTTCACCTATCTGACCAGAAATTTTAAACTCTTTGCGCCAGTATGAGCTGGGCTGTGCACTGGGTGAGAGCGGCACGCTCACCTGAAGATTAGCATGGGGCTGACGCAGAGAATCACTGGCTTTGGCTGCAGTAATCTGCTCAGTTCCCACCCCTTGTTGTGGGGTTGCAGTTCTCAGTTCCTCTATTCTGGGATGTGTTCCGGCTGTTTCAATATCATGGTCAGTTTGCCCTGTTTCGTTATCTATGCCACTGATCATCTCTGTCATTTTGTCTTTAAGTAGCAACAATTCTGACATGCCGCCATCTTCTAACTCTGCAACTTCCTCTCTTTCAAGGAACATCATAATGTGAGTCATCAATGATATGTGGGATTTGTCTTGAACATCTCTTCTCTGTTCACCTGAGATGTTAAGGAAATCACATATCTCTAGTAACTTGTCTTTAGTCAGGGTGTGCAATTCTCCTACTACCTCTTCCTGTAGTTCTTCCAAGGCGGTCGTCATGTTGACAGAACAGGAGGAACTTTTACTGTGCAGGAGTTGACTCTGAATTAGATGGTCCTTACTGTCTCTGATGGTCGATCAATGGCCTCAGCTGACACGTACTTAACCACCAACTTCCAGCTCTCCTCGAACAGCAACACTTTCCTCACTGCAGCCTGCCTGAGTTATGTGAGGATTTAGCTGGCTCGGAATTCAGCGACCAGGATGTGGAAACTGGACATCTGAGCAGCAATCTCAGCGGAGCCTCCAAAAATGTTACGCCCCTGAAAAAGGGGAGAAATAATCACGAGAGTGATACGGTATTGTTTCCTCACTGAGAACTTTTACTGTAATCATTTTACCAAAGTAACACATTTTACAGAACAACAGATCTACAGGAAAGAGCTCGTGTTGTAGGATACAAGGCTTATTCAAGTCACAACAGTATACACTGTAATTCACTGAAACATACACTCATTTCAATATAACTGCCAAGCACAAAGCATTTAACTCAGTAAACCATAACTCAATTTATCAACAGTCAATAAAGTGTTTGAAAAACCATTATACAAATAACACCGCAAAATATCGTATTAGTAACGCACATGTTCATTCACGATCGACATAAAATGGCAGCTACTCTCAGAACGAAGCTAGCCTTAGCTGCAACCGAGCAGGGCTCATATTACTCTGCAAACTTAACTCAACTTCCTCAACATGTTACTAAGACACACCTTAAACACTCTTGACATGTTAGCGAATTATTACATTTAAATGACTCTGTTTTCATCAATAACGTACCTGAAAAAGGGGAGAAATAATCACGAGAGTGATACGGTATTGTTTCCTCACTGAGAACTTTTACTGTAATGAGGAAAAGACCGCGATTTCCCCGCGAACTTGGGTGGAGACCAGAGCAATCAATCTCAGGCTCATGGATTAAAGAGCATTTAGTAGATCACAGATTAACACTTTTCCCCTTCAATTAGGCACCACAAAATAAAGTAATCAATATAACGTTTACACATTCCTTTTACAATTCTTACCTTTTGTACACTTGATGGATTTAAACTTTTTAACACAATTATATGAATGTTATCCATCTCTATCAACTAATACAGAATGCATGATCTTTTTAACCTTAGATGTTTTAAGATCCTCACATACTATGAACTTACTAATACTTTTTAATGTATAACAGGCTATGAGTATTTCCTTTAACCTGTCACACTTGTTTATCAATAATTGGAAGAAGCAATTAAATAAATTAATCAAGTGCAGCTTCTGGATGCTCCTTATTAATCACATCAGACCAACAAATATTTTTAACATCATCCACATAAGACTCACAGCAAAATCTTTTGTATGATCTCTTATACACTATTTTAGGCCCAGCTTTTGGAACTTTGGCTTTCCTGGATATAGGCACTATATTGTGATCACTGAATCCAATGGGTACAGATACAGCTTTAGAACAAAGTTCTACAATATTAGTAAAATATGATCAATACATGTGGATGATCTTGTTCCTCTAGTGTTTGTAAACATCCTGGTAGGATGAATTAATAACCTAAGAAGCTTCCTCTTGATTGACAGCTTGATGAAAACCAGTCAATATTCAGGTCCCCAAGAAAGTAGACCTCTCAGTTTACATCACATACACCATTAAGCATTTCACACATATTATTTAGATACTGGTGGCCTATAGCAACAGGAGGTGTGAGGGAGGATGAGGAGGTATGAGGGGGAGGAGAGGAGGAGGTGAGAGGGGAGGAGAGGAGGAGGTATGAGGGGAGGAGGAATAGGCGTGAGCAGGAGGAGGAGGTGTGAGGGGGGAGGAGGAGGTTGGCGTGTGGAGGAGAGGAGGTGGTTGGCATGGGGAGAAGAGGAGGAGGTATGAGGGGGAGAAGGGGGTGTGAGAGGAGGAGAGGAGGAGGTGGGAGAAGAGGAGGGGGAGGTGAGGAGGAGGTGTGAAGGATAGGAGAGGAGGAGGTGTGAGGGGGAGGAGAGGAGGGTTGTCATGGGGAGGAGAGGAGGAGGTGTGAGAGGGAGGAGAGGAGGGTGGCGTGGGGAGGAGAGGAGGAGGTGTGAGGGGGAAGAAAGGAGGAGTTGTGAGGGAGAGGAGAGAAGGAGGTGTGAGGGGGAAGAAAGGAGGAGATGTGAGGGGGAGGAGAGGAGGGTTGTCATGGGGAGGAGAGGAGGAGGTGTGAGAGGGAGGAGAGGAGGGTGGCGTGGGGAGGAGAGGAGGAGGTGTGAGGGGGAAGAAAGGAGGAGTTGTGAGGGAGAGGAGAGAAGGAGGTGTGAGGGGGAAGAAAGGAGGAGTTGTGAGGGGGAGGAGAGGAGGAGGTTGGCATGGGGAGGAGAGGTAAGGTGTGAGGGGGAGGAAAATTGAAATTAAGTAGATGGAGAGTGAGATCTGCCAAAGTAATAGCCTAAACTCCATAGAGTCAGAATTAATTAGTATGTCATGAACTAGGCTTGATACCACTAAACTCTACTTACTCACTATACACAAGCTATTACATCACCAAACAACTCTAACACTTTTGGTTCCTGAACAAGAGTCAACATTTACCACTAGACAATTCTTCCTGTACAAAAACAACCATGTTCACCATTTCAAATACAAGACAATGACACAGGAGTATTTCAGTACGGCTAGTGAGAGGGGACATTTTTTTAAAAATGGGCTAGAGCTAGATGCCAAAAGAAACGTCAAGAAAGAGAGTTGGTATGGGGGGTTAGAAAGAGAGCAGATTGTTGGACTTAATACGTATGTGAGTGGATATAAAAGGTGATATTGTGATCTTGGGATAAGGGGGTGGGGTCCTACCCCTCCCAGAGCTCTGTGAGAGTTACTAGGGTGTCAGAGTTAAAGAGATTCTAATGGGTTATGGGTGCGTTCTGTTTACCCTGGCCTGGCCCCCCTCCTCACGCCCACTGCTTTGGGGAAGTTGCCCAGCTTTGACGCTTCCACAATGGGGCGAGTGGAGCGACAGATGGGGGTCTCTTTGGAGCCAGGACACAAAAAGAAGGCAAGGCAGGAGGGCCCAAAGGGGGGGAGACTCAAAGGGAGTTTTCTCTCTTTTCAGATATTATGCAAGGAGTCACGTAGCGCAGGCTAAGCCAAGTGTTCTCTTGGTCTGCTTGTGTCGGCTTTGCGAAGGGAGTGCCGTCCTGTCTAGTCCTGTCAGGAGCAGAGAGGTCATGGGGGTCATTGAACTGTCCTCCAGGGTCAAGGCCACTGTGTCCTTTGAGCTTTCTTGTTACATACTCTGTTGATTCTCTGGCCAATCAAAGTTGGTCGCTGATAAGAATTCCAAAAGGCTGGGTGTGCTTTCTTGAAGTCCTTTATCTTCTCCACTTTACTCAGACTTAAAAGGAATAGGTCAAGTTAGTTTGAGAGAACATTCAATGGGTAAGTTAAGCTGTACTCTGAACATAAGTGATTAATTTGTAGTGTTTTGTAAGCGTAACCAGAGCTGTATGGAAGCAGTGCATCCATACAGGGAACTCATGGTGATTGATGAAGAAGAGGGGAAGGAGGAGGAAAGGAGAGGAGGAGAAGTGCTGGGAGAGGGTAGAGTAGGACTTTGTGAGGGACGAAGAGTTATCTATCCAAAATGGAGATGTATGGGTAAACCACTTCTCCAATGTTTTTGGGCCCTATAACAAAGAATTAACAACAAAACATATGCATGATCAAAATCTTACAATCAATTATTAAAGACTATCAGAACCCACTGAATTTTCCAATTACATTGAATGAACTACAGGACAAAATACAAACCCTCCAACCCAAAAGGCCTGTGGTGTTGATGGCATCCTTAATGAAATGATAAAATATACAGACCACAAATTCAAATCGGCTATACTTAAACTCTTTAACATCATCCTTAGCTCTGGCATCTTCCCCAATGTTTGGAACCAAGAACTGATCACCCCAATTCACAAAAGTGGAGACAAATTTGACCCCAATAACTACCATGGGATATGCGTCAACAGCAACCTTGGGAAAATCCTCTACGTTGTCATTAACAGCAGACTCGTACATTTCCTCAGTGAATACAATGTACTGAGAAAATGTCGAATTGCCATTTTACCAAATTACCATACAACAGACCACGTATTCACCCTGCAGACCTAGTTGACAAACAAACCAAAACAAAGGCAAAGTCTTCTCATGCTATGTTGATTTCAAAAAAGCTTTGGACTCAATTTGGCATGAGGGTCTGCTATATAAATTGATGGAAAGTGGTGTTGGGGGAAAAACATACAACATTATAAAATCCATGTACACAAACAACAAGTGTCCGGTTAAAATTGGAATAAAACACTAATATTTCTTCCCACAGGGCCGTGGGGTGAGACAGGGATGCAGCTTAAGCCCCATCATCTTCAACATAATTAGCAACGAATTGGCGAGGGCACCAGAACAGTCTGCAGCACCCGGCCTCACCTTACTAGAATCTGAAGTCAAATGTCTACTGTTTGCTGATGATCTGGTGCTCCTGTCACCAACCAAGGAGGGCCTACAGCAGTACCTAGATCTTCTGCGCAGATTCTGTCAGACCTGGGCCCTGACAGTAAATCTCAGCAAGACCAAAATAATGGTGTTCTAAAAAAGGTCCAGTTGCCAGGACCACAAACACAAATTCCATCTAGACACCATTACCCTAGAGCAGTGGTTCCCAAACTTTAACAGTCCCGTACCCCTTCAAACAATCAACCTCCAGTTGCGTACCCCCTCTAGCACCAGGGTCAGCGTACTCTCAAATGTTGTTTTTTGCCATCTTTGTAAGCCTGCCACACACACACTATACAATACATTTATTAAACATAAAAATGAGTTTTTGTCACACTCCGGCTCGTGGGAAGTGACAAAGAGCTCTTATAGGACCAGGGCACAAATAATAATATAATAATAATCAATAATTTTGCTCTTTATTTAGCCATCTTAAATATAAACCTTATTTGTCCATCAAAAATGGTGAATAACTCAGCACAGGTTAATGAGAAGGGTGTGCTTGAAAGGATGCACATAACTCTGCAATGTTGAGTTGTATTGGAGAGAGTCTCAGTCTTAAATCATTTTCCACATACAGTCTGTGCCTGTATTCAGTTTTCATGCTTGTGAGGGCCAAGAATCCACTCTTATATAGATACGTACTTGCAAAGGGCATCAGTGTCTTAACAGCGCAATTTGCCAAGGCAGGATACTCTGAGCACAGCCCTATCCAGAAATCTGGCAGTGGCTTCTGATTCAATTGAATCCCACACATGAATGGTCTCAGGATGCTTTACTGTTGGCATGACACAGGACTGATGGTAGCGCTCATCTTGTCTTCTCCGGATAAGCTTTTTTCCGGATGCCCCAAACAATCGGAAAGAGGATTCATCAGAGAAAATTACTTTACCCCAGTCCTCAGCAGTCCAATCCCTGTACCTTTTGCAGAATATCAGACTGTCCCTGATGTTTTTCCTGGAGAGAAGTGGCTTCTTTGCTGCCCTTCTTGACACCAATCCATCCTCCAAAAGTCTTCGCCTTACTGTGCGTGGAGATGCACTCACACCTGCCTGCTGCCATTCCTGAGCAAGCTCTGTACTGGTGGTGCCCCAATCCCACAGTTGAATCAACTTTAGGAGACGGTCCTGGCGCTTGCTGGACTTTCTTGGGCACCATGAAGCCTTCTTCACAACAATTGAACCGCTCTCCTTGAAGTTCTTGATGATCCGATAAATGGTTGATTTAGATTTAATCTTACTGGCAGCAATATCCTTGCCTGTGAAGCCCTTTTTGTGCAAAGCAATGATGACGGCAAGTGTTTCCTTGCAGGTAACCATGATTGACAGAGGAAGAACAATGATTCCAAGCACCACCCTCCTTTTGAAGCTTCCAGTCTGTTATTTGAACTGAATCAGCTTGACAGAGTGATCTCCAGCCTTGTCCTCGTCAACACTCACACCTATGTTAACGAGAGAATCCCTGACATGATGTCAGCTGGTCCTTTTGTGGCAGGGCTGAAATGCAGTGGAAATGTTTTGGGGGGATTCAGTTCATTTGCATGGCAAATAGGAACTTTGCAATTAATTGCAATTCATCTGATCACTCTTCATAACATTCTGGAGTATATGCAAATTGCCATCATACGAACTGAGGCAGCAGACTTTGTGAAAAGTAATATTTGTGTCATTCACAAAACTTTGGGCTACGACTGTAGTCCCGGAGAGTCCCTGTAATCCTGGATTCAGATCATTCAAGCGAGAAAAAACATCACCCAGATACGCCAGCTGTGTGAGAAACTCATCATCATGCAAGCGGTCAGACAAGTGACTATTATGGTCATCAAAGAAAACTTTAAGCTTGTCTCTCAATTTTTAAAAAACGTGTCAATACTTTGCCCCTTGATAACCAGCGTATGTTGTAAAAGCATTACATGGTCACTGCCCATATCATTGCATAATGCAGAAATACACGAGAGTTCAGGGGCCTTGCTTTAACAAAGTAAAAAACATTCACTGTAGTGTCCAAAACATCTTTCAAGCTGTCAAGCATTTCCTTGACAGCAAGAGCCTCTCGGTAGATGCTGCAGTGTACCCAAGTGGCATCGGGAGCAACTACTTGCACGCCTGTCATGGCTTTTGCGCCATCAGTACAAATGCCAACCAAAGTTCATTTGATGTCATGATGTCACAAAGCTGTCCAGTACTTTAAAAATATCCTCCCCTGTTTTGCTGGTTTCCAGTGGTTTCCAGAAGAGGTTGTCTTCCTTAACTGACCCCCCGTAAATGTAACGGTCATATACCAGAAGCTGTGCCAGGCCCGCCACGTCTGTTGATTCATCCAGCTGTAGCACATAGAATTCACTGGCTTGTATGCTTAACAGTCATTGTTTCAAAACATATCCGGCCATGTCACTGATGCGTTGTGAAACAGTGTTGTTTGATGAAGACATTGTCTTTATAATTTTTTGGGCCTTTTCCCCCAGCATTGTCCCAGCCATATCCGCGGCAGCAGGAAGAATTATGTCCTCCACAATAGTATGGGGCTTGCCTGTCCTAGCCACTAGGTAGCTCACCATATAAGACGCTTCTAGCCACTTCTTATTAATGTTATCTGTTGCTTTTATACATGTCTTACTACTCGAAGGTTGTCTTAATTCTCACTGAAATCATTTTTGGCAGTGAAACGAGGCTACCCAGGCTGGAAAAAAACATCACCCAAATGTATAGTTCCGTTGGAAAATCTAAATGGACTGTTTGAAAATGTGAATCACATTTTGATTTGGCATACCTCCGACGGCATTGGTCATACCCCAGTTAGGGAATAGCCACTTTAACTGATCATGCCATAGATGAATTACAAATGAAATTACAGAGGGAAACAGTCAGAAGAAGTACTTAGCATTTTAACATGTTATTATAACAGGATGATGAATTTGAGAGATCACTTGGAGAGGACTTTTTTTTAAATCTAAAGAGAATATGGTCTCTACTGAAACATTGGGTATGGTATGGGAAACCTCAAAAGCCTTTGTAAGGAGGAGGATGATCACCATTCCTTCTAAAGCAAAGAGGGAAAGTATGGGTAAAGCTAGAGCACACAAAAAACCATACATACCTCGGCCTAAACATCAGCCCGACAGGTAACTTCCGCAAAGCTGTGAACGATCTGAGAGACAAGGCAAGAAGGGCATTCTATGCCATTAAAACAGAACATAAAATTTGACATACCAATTAGGATCTGGCTAGAAATACTTGAGTCAGTTATAAAATCCATTGCCATTTATGGTTGTGAGGTCTAGGGTCCGCTCACCAACCAAGAAATTACAAAATGGTGCAAACACCAAATTGAGACTGCATGCAGAATTCTGCAAGAATATCCTCTGTGTACAACGCAAAACACCAAATAATGCATGCAGAGCAGAAATAAGCCGATACCCGCTAATGATCAAAATCCAGAAAAGAGCCGTTAAATTCAACAACGACCTAAATGGAAGCGATTCCCAAACCTTCCATAGCAAAGCCATCACCTACAGAGAGATGAACCTAGAGTCCTCTAAGCAAGCTGGTCCTGGGGCTCTGTTCACAAACATAAAAAGACCCCCCAGAGCCCCAGTACACCAACACAATTAGACCCAACCAAATCATGAAAAAAGTAAAAGATAATTACTTGACACATTGGAAAGAATTTACCAAGCAAACTAGAATGCTATTTTGCCCTAAATAGAGAGTACACAGTGGCAGAATACCTGACCACTGTGACTGACCCAAATTTAAGGAAAGCTTTGACTAAGTACAGACTCAGTGAGCATAGCCTTGCTATTGATTGATCAAGGCCGCTGTAGGCAGACCTGGCTCTCAAGAGAAGACAGGTTATGTGCCCACTGCCCACAAAATGAGGTGACAATTGAGCTGCACTTCCCAACCTCCTGCCAAATGTATGACCATATTAGAGACACATATTTCCCTCAGATTACACAGATCCACAAAGAATTTGAAAACAAACCCAATTTTGATAAACTACTGGGTGAAATACCACAGTGTGCCATCACAACAGCAAGATTTGAAGACCTGTTGCCACAAGAAAAAGACAACCAGTGAAGAACAAACACCATTTTAAATACAACCCATATTTATGTTTATTTATTTTCCCTTTTGTACTTTAACTATTTGCACATAATGTGACATTTGAAATGTATTTATTCGTTTGGAACTTTTGTGAGTGTAATGTTTACTATACATTTTTATTGTTTATTTCACTTTTTATTATCTACTTCACCTGCTTTGACAATGTTAATATATGTTTCCCATGCCAGTAAAGCCCTTAAACTGAAATTGAAATTGGTGGGAGTGATTGAGAGAGTGGCGGAGGAGGAGAATAGGAAAGGCAGGGGAGGGCAGAGGGAGGGATGGGGCACAGGAGCAACAGATGGGGTCTATTTTGGGAGTTCAGCTCAGGTTGTAAACTTCCTGTTGATAACATCTGTCCGTCTGTCCATCTGCCACTTTCACAACACTGTTTACATACAGGAGAACACTAGTTAGTTTAGCAGATCCTCGTCAATTAGAGCGGAAACCCCAATAGTGATAAATTTAGAACTACAGAAGAAGCCAATAGTGGACATTTTTAACACTGTTATATAAACTAGAGATCATATAATAACTGATTAAACTGTTGTGGAATGTGCGTTGCTGTTCATATTATTTGAAAATGTCATTCATGTCGCATTTTGTGAGGATTTATGCTTATACATTTTATAACTGAATATTGCTAAATGATAAGTAGTTTCCTTGAACCTCTCCCCGGTTACATTGACTCTGTACCGGTACCCCCTGTATATAGCCTTGCTTGTTATTTTACTGCTGCTGTTCAATTATTTGTTACTTTTATTTTCTATTTTCTATTTTTTTACTTATCTATGTTTTACTTAACACTTATTTTTGTTTTTTTTCTTAAACTTCTTAAAGCATTGTTGGTTAAGGTCTTGTAAGTAAGCATTTCACTGTAAGGTCTACACCTGTTGTATTCGGCGCATGTGACAAATACAATTTGATTTGATTTGATTGACAGTGGAATTGATCTGAGCTCTCAGAGATAAGCTCACATCAGTGCAACAGATCACAATGGTCATCATCGCACTTTAATTAATTACTGGATTGGTTTAATAACTGGAAGGTTTAAGCCTTCCAGTTAAGGTTACATTAGCCATAACTGTAAACTAATGATATATGATTTCTATGATCTATGCATTCATCTAAATACCTAACTCTTCTCTCCTATTTAACAGGGTCCATGAGTGCTGCCTGAGCAATACTGACATCTAGTAGTATGTGCAGGTAACTGCATTGTGTGCAATGGGTCAAATGAAGAAGCAGATAAAGAGCCATTACATATCCTCACAATCTACAGGATTGCAGTCGACTTCATCTGTCATAGAAGCTACTTCCACATGTCATATAAAATAAATGTTTTGTAAATTAACATATCAGAATCCTATAAATACTTTTTGTCAAATTACTTTAAATAAGAGTCACATCAAAAGTTAAATGTTCAATTTATATTACATTATTTAGTGGCCTGAACACCTTGCTGAAGCCAAAATGATTGATTAGTACCATATTCATGTTTGATAAATGATCTGCTTAACCTATGGAATAATACACAGGCAGTTTCAGGATGAATCATCGACACAGGGGTGAACTTCCACTTCCACTGAGCACAGGGTTTCTGAGAGTATCTCAATCTCACACAAAGCTATGGTCGATTTCACACAATGCCCTTTCCATGGAATACTGTACTGTAGCTGGAGAGAGAGAAAGAGAGAGACACACACACACACACACACACACACACACACACACACACACACACACACACACACACACACACACACACACACACACACACACACAGAAACAGAGAAAGAGAAACACACAGGGAGACAGAGAGAGAAAGACCTCAGTGTATTCGCATGGCATTGGTGTCAAATTTTAGAATCACTACAGGAACGACAGGAAGGAAGCACGAGGGGGGAAAAAACCTGGCAACAACTAAATAGAACATATATTGTTCAAGATTACAAAATAGAACATTCTGTTATTAGCTTTCTGGCTGTATCAAGTCTTATTTTATACACAAATAGACACACACAACAGATTTTTATTTATTTTATTTTATTTCACCTTTATTTAATCAGGTAGGCAAGTTGAGAACAAGTTCTCATTTACAATTGCGACCTGGCCAAGATAAAGCAAAGCAGTTCGACAACATACAACAACACAGAGTTACACATGGAGTAAACAACATACAGTCAATAATACAGTAGAAAAAATAAGACTATATACAATGTGAGCAAATGATGTGAGATAAGGGAGGTAAAGGCAAAAAAATGCCATGGTGGCAAAGTAAATAAAGTATAGCAAGAAAAACACTGGAATGGTAGATTTGTAGTTTGAAGAAAGTTCAAAGTTCAAATCTAAATAATATGGTGCAAAGGAGCAAAATAAATAAAATAAATAAATACAGTAGGGGAAGAGGTAGTAGTTTGGGCTAAATTATAGATGGGCTATGTACAGGTGCAGTGATCTGTGAGCTGCTCTGACAGCTGGTGCTTAAAGCTAGTGAGGGAGATAAGTGTTTCCAGTTTCAGAGATTTTTGTAGTTCGTTCCAGTCATTGGCAGCAGAGAACTGGAAGGAGAGACGACCAAAGGAGGAGTTGGCTTTAGAGGTGACCAGAGAGATATACCTGCTGGAGCGCGTGCTACAGGTGGGTGCTGCTATGGTGACCAGTGAGCGGAGATAAGGGGGGACTTTACCTAGCAGGGTCTTGTAGATGACCTGGAGCTAATGTGTTTGGCGACGATTATGAAGTGAAGGCCAGCCAACGAGAGCATACAGGTCGCAGTGGTGGGTTGTATATGGGGCTTTGGTGACAAAACGAATGGCACTGTGATAGACTGCATCCAGCTTGTTGAGTAGGGTATTGGAGGCTATTTTGTAAATGACATCGCCGAAGTCGAGGATTGGTAGGATGGTCAGTTTTACGAGGGTATGTTTGGCAGCATGAGTGAAGGATGCTTTGTTGCGAAATAGGAAGCCAATTCTAGATTTCACTTTGGATTGGAGATGATTGATGTGAGTCTGGAAGGAGAGTTTACAGTCTAACCAGACACCTAGGTATTTGTAGTTGTCCACAAATTCTAAGTTAGAACCGTCCAGAGAAGTTATGCTGGATGGGCGGGCAGGTGCAGGCAGCGATCGGTTGAAGAGCATGCATTTAGTTTTACTTGTGTTTAGGAGCAGTTGGAAACCACGGAAGGAGAGTTGAATGGCATTGAAGCTCGTCTGGAGGGTTGTTAACACAGTGTCCAAAGAAGGGCCAGAAGTATACAGAATGGTGTCGTCTGCGTAGAGGTGGATCAGAGATTCACCAGCAGCAAGAGCGACATCATTTATGTATACAGAGAAAAGAGTTGGCCCAAGAATTGAACCCTGTGGTACCCCCATAGAGACTGCCAGAGGTCCAGACAGTAGGCCCTCCGATTTGACACACTGAACTCTGTCAGAGAAGTAGTTGGTGAACCAGGCGACGCAATCGTTTGAGAAACCAAGGCTACTAAGTCTGTCGATGAGGATGTGGTGATTAACAGAGTCAAAAGCTTTGGCCAGGTCAATGAATACGGCAGCACAGTATTGTTTCTTATCGATGGCGGTTACGATGTCGTTTAGGACCTTGAGCGTGGCTGAGGTGCACCCATGACCAGCTCTGAAACCAGATTGCATAGCGGAGAGGGTGCGGTGGGATTCGAAATAGTCGGTAATCTGTTTGTTGACTTGGCTTTCGAAGACCTTAGAAAGGCAGGGTAGGATGGATATAGGTCTGTAGCAATTTGGGTCAAGAGTGTCACCTCCTTTGAAGAGGGGGATGACAGCAGCTGCTTTCCAATCTATGGGAATCTCAGACGACACGAAAGAGAGGTTGAACAGGCTAGTAATAGGGGTTGCAATAATTTCGGCAGATAATTTTAGAAAGAAAGGGTCCAGATTGTCAAGCCCAGCTGATTTGTAGGGGTCCAGATTTTGCAGCTCTTTCAGAACATCAGCTGAATGGATTTGGGAGAAGGAGAAATGGGGGAGGCTTGGGCGAGTAGCTGTGGGGGGTGCAGTGCTGTTGAATGCAGTAGGGGTAGTTAGGTGGAAAGCATGGCCAGCCGTAGAAAAATGCTTATTGAAATTCTCAATTATAGTGGGCTTATCGGTGGTGACAGAGTTTCCTATCCTCAGTGCAGTGGGCAGTTGGGAGGAGGTGTTCTTATTCTCCATGGACTTTACAATGTCCCAGAACTTTTTAGAGTTGGAGTTGCACGAAGCAAATTTCTGTTTGAAAAAGCTAGCCTTGGCGTTTCTAACTGCCTGTGTGTATCGGTTTCTAACTTCCCTAAAAAGTTGCATATCGCGGGGGCAGTTCGATGCTAATGCAGAACGCCACAGGATATTTTTGTGTTGGTTAAGGGCAGTCAGGTCTGGGGAGAACCAAGGGCTATATCTGTTCCTGGTTCTACATTTCTTGAAAGGGGCATGCTTATTTAAGATGGAGAGGAAGGCATTTTAAAAAAATAACCAGGCATCCTCTACTGACGGGATGAGGTCAATATCCTTCCAGGATACCAGGGCCAGGTCGATTAGAAAGGCTTGCTCGTTGAAATGTTTCAGGGAGCGTTTGACAGTGATGAGTGGAGGTCGTTTGACCGCTGACCCATTACGGGTGCAGGCAATGAGGCAGTGATCGCTGAGATCTTGGTTGAAAACAGCAGAGGTGTAATTAGAGGGCACATTGGTTAGGATGATATCTATGAGGGTGCCCGTGTTTGCGGCTTTGGGGTTGTACCTGGTGGGTTCATTAATAATTTGTGTGAGATTGAGGGCATCAAGCTTGGATTGTAGAATGGCTGGGGTGTTAAGCATGTCCCAGTTTAGGTCGCCTAGTAGCACGAGCTCTGAAGATAGATGGGGGGCAATTAGTTTACATATGGTGTCCAGAGCACAGCTAGGGGCCGAGGGGGTCTATAGCAGGCGGCAACGGTGAGAGACTTATTTTTGGAGAGGTGGATTTTTAAAAGTAGAAGTTCAAATTGTTTGGGTACAGACCTGGATAGCAGGACAGAACACTGCAGGCTATCTCTGCAGTAGATTGCAACACCGCCCCCTTTGGTCTTTCTATCTTGTCTGAAAACGTTGTAGTTAGGGATGAAGATTTCACAGTTTTTGGTGGACTTCCTAAGCCAAGATTCAGACACAGCTAGGACATCCGGGTTGGCAGAGTGTCCTAAGCAGTGAATAAAACAAACTTAGGGAGGAGGCTTCTAATGTTAACATGCATGAAACCAAGGCTATTACGGTTACAGAAGTCATCAAAAGAGAGCGCCTGGGGAGTAGGAGTGGAGCCAGGCACTGCAGGGCCTGGATTCACCTCTACATCCCCAGAGGAGCAGAGAAGAATAAGTATGAGGGTACGGCTAAAAGCTATAAGAATTGGTCGTCTGTGACGTCCAGAATAGAGAAAAAAAGGAGCAGGTTTCTGGGGGCGATAAAATAGCTTCAAGGTATAATGTACAGACAAAGGTATGGTGGGATGTGAGTACAGAGGAGGTAAACCTAGGCATTTAGTGATTATGAGAGAGATATTGTCTCTAGAAACATCATTGAAACCAGAAGATGTCATAGCATGTGTGGGTGGAGGAACTGAGAGGTTGGATAAGGTATAATGAGCAGGGCTAGAGGCTCTACAGTGAAATAAGCCAATAAACACTAACCAGAACAGCAATGGACAAGGCATATTGACATTAAGGAGAGGCATGCTTAGCCGAGTGATCAGTGATCAGATACAAATCCTTTAAAAATATAATTAGTGGCAGGTGTATTGGTGATAAAATACCTGCCACTTATGTGTATAATAACGTGTATAGTAATACTTGAATATTAACCTCACTTATACAAACAAGCATACTCACTGACTCACCCACATATGCGCCTGGCTTTCTAACCCATATAAAAGCATGTGCTTGGAGTCATACAGCTTGGCTTTCTCTCTCTAGCTGCAACCCCTCCTCATTCTACTCTCCCTCTCATCTCCACTCCTACGCTTCAGCTTCAGCCTCACTCACATGTTCTTCTCTTCTATACAACCAGGATCTCTCCATATTTCTCTCTTTCCATCGCTCTCTCTCACACTCTTGCTCTCTCTCTCTATAGCTCTTTCTCTCTCTGTCTCCATCTCTCTCGGCTGTCTCCCTATCTCTATTGAACTCTCTCTCTCTCCCTCTCTCTCTTTCTCTCTCTCTGTGCATCCACTCTTCTCAGCATCCACATTAGTAACCACCAGAGTAAAAAATAGAGAGAGGAAGATAGATAAGAACTGTTCCGGACTCCAGCAATGGCCCCTAAAAGAGAACCGTCCATTAAGAAGTCTCCATCGCCTGTGGCCCAGCAGCCCAGACTGGGTCCTCCTTTCCCCTGCCTGCCCTCAGCTAACCCTGCCCAGCCAAGGTCAGCTCCAGAGCAGAGACCCAGGATGCTGCGACCCTCTGACTCTCCATTTGACCCCAGCACCATGGAGGTGAGTGGAGCTGCCACAGCACCCAGCTCTCTCTCTCTCTCTCTGTGCGTGTGTGTGTGTGTGTGTGTGTGTGTGTGTGTGTGTGTGTGTGTGTGTGTGTGTGTGTGTGTGTGTGTGTGTGTGTGTGTGTGTGTGTGCGTGTGCGTGTGCGTGTGCGTGTGTGCACAGCATTGTCAGGGCTAATGTGGGACGCAGGCTTAAAAATACAATGATGACTAATATGGCTATAATAGGGCGTACTGAAAATAACCCAATGTTCCATTTTATAATAGACTGAAATGTAGGCAGAGTGATAGTCTGTCTATATCTTGAGAAAATGTTGAAAAAAATGTAATTTACTACTATTGTTTTGTCATAGGAAATGTTATAGCTACAAAGCATCGCAAATGATGTTTCTCAATATCATGATGTGCTTACAAAACAGATGACACAAATCCTCTTTCAAATCCTCTTCCAATTGTTTAATCAGAGACTAATAGGAACCAAACTACCAGTATCGTTGTGGGATAAAGATGTGTTGAAAACTAGAGCAGTGCTATAGAAGCTGTCTTCTATTGGGAGGGAAAGTTACCACCTCATTTCTCTCCAGGAGAGATATAACCTTGAACCTTCCGCATTTTCATATGTACAGTACCAGTCAAGAGTTTGGACACACCTACTCATTCAAGGGTTTTTCTTTATTTGTTACTATTTTTCTACATTGTAGAATATTTGAGAAGACATGAAAACTATGATATAACACATATGGAATCATGTAGTATGCAAAAAAGTGTTCAACAAATCAAAATGTATTTTAGATTTGAGATTCTTCAAAGTAGCCACCCTTTGCCTTGATGACAGCTTTGCACACTCTTGGCATTCTGTCAAACAGTTTCATGAGGAATGCTATTCCAACAGCCTTGAAGGAGTTACCACATATGCTGAGCACTTGTTGGCTGCTTTTCCTTCACTCTGCAGTCCAACTCATCCAAAACCATCTCAATTGGGTTGAGGTCAGGTGATTGTGGAGGCCAGGTCATCTGATGCAGCACTCCATCACTCACCTTCTTGGTCAAATTGCCCTTACACACCCTGGAGGTGTTTTTTGGGTCATAGTCCCACTGAGCGCAAACCAGATGGGATGGTGTATTCGTGCAGAATGCTGTCGTAGCCATGCTGGTTAAGTGTGCCTTGAATTCAAAATAAATCATAGTCAGTGTCACCAGCAAAGCACCCCCACACATCACACCTCCTCCTTCATGCTTCACGGCGGGAACCATACATGTGGAGATCATCCGTTCACCTGCTCTGCGTTTCACAAAGACACGGCGGTTGGAACCAAAAATCTCAAATTTGGACTCATCAGACCAAAGGACAGATTTCCACCGGTCTAATGTCCATTGCTCGTGTTTCTTGGCCCAAGCAAGTCTCTTCTTCTTATCGGTGTCCTTTAGTAGTGGTTTCTTTGCAGCAAAATTTGACCATGAAGGCCTGATTCATGAAGTCTCCTCTGAACAGTTGATGTTGAGATGTGTCTGTTACTTGAACTCTGTGAAGCATTTATTTGGGCTGAAATCTGAGGTGCAGTTAACTCTAATGAACTTATCCTCCGCAGCAGAGGTAACTCTGGGTCTTTCTTTCCTATGGCGGTCCTCATGAGAGTCAGTTTCATCATATCGCTTGATGGTTGTTGCAACTTCACTTGAAGAAACTTTCAAAGTTCTTTAAATGTTCCAGATTGACCGACCTTCATGTCTTAAAGTAATGATGGACTGTTGTTTCTCTTTGCTTATTTGAGCTGTTCTTGCCATAATTTGGACTTGGTCTTTTACCAAATAGTGTTATCTTCTGTATACTATCCCTACCACGTCACAACACAACTGATTAGCTCAAATGCATAAAGAAGTATAGGAATTCCACAAATTAACTTTTAACAAGGCACATCTGTTAATTGAAATGAATTCCAGGTGACTACCTCATGGTTGAGAGAATGCCAAGAGTGTGCAAAACTGTCATCAAGGCAAAGGGTGGCTACTTTGAAGAATCTAAAATCTAAAATATATTTTGATTTGTTTAACACTTTTTTGGTTACTACATGATTCCATATGTGTTATTTCATAGTTTGATGTCTTCACTATTATTCTACACTGTAGAACATTTTTTAAATAAAGAAAAACTCTGGAATTAGTAGTTGTGTCCAAACTTTTGACTGGTACTGTACATCCTGAGATGAAGATTATAAAAAGGGTTGGTTAGAAATGTAAAATCACAGAGACAATCACAATTGGTAGGGCTATATTCAGTCACCCACAATAGCACTGTCACTCTGTTGTGAAACGTGCATAGCTTCGCTCTCATCAATGCTACTTACTTTGCTATAGAATTAGTCAGTGCTTGACTTGGACTGATACAGGTGCCAGTACTCATTTTGGGTGCCTGTGCTGTTTATATTAAGGTGCAGGAGCTCCACTACTTTTGAGCCAATATTCAATTATAGGAACAGGAGCTCAAGCAGCAGAAAATGTGAGGTTTTGGTACTCAGCTCCGGTGAGATTCTGCCCAAGTCAATCACTGGAATTAGTGCTCTGCAGCATGTGTCTGTGTTGCAAGAGTTTATAAAGGGGTCAACAAACCCCTAGACTGTATACACCCCGTGGCACTTCATCCACACTGATCAGAGAATTAGACAGGTTGTGGCCCACATACCTGGCCGACTAGGTAAGCAGCTCAATGAGCTAATTGATGGACCTAAGGAATCCAACACCATTTTTGTCACAGACCAAAATTGAACACAACAGTAGTCTAGCTAGGCCTATAACAGTTTCTAACAGTGTTACCATGGACAGGCCACTTCAACGCTGCGCTGTCCATGGTTATGCGCACAGCACAGATGCGGCACAGAATTTTGAAGCGCAAATCAACTCTGCTGGGGCTGTGCTAGTGCTATGGTGCTTTCAAGACTGGGAACTCGGATAAATAAAAGGTCAAATCAATACGTCAGTGCTCTTCACGACGGAAAGTGGGAGTGCTAGAAAGAGGGATTCCGAGTTGGTTTACCGTTCCAAACTATTTTTCCAAGTCGAAGATCGTTTGTTTCCGAGTTCCCAGTTGTCTTGAATACACTGATGTCGGAAGTCGGAGACCTTCGAGTTCCGAGTTCCCAGTGGTTTTGAACGCGGCATTAGTTGATCTTTCCCTCCCCTCCGACCTGTCACGGTCCTCCACCTCCCTACATATTCGACACACTCGAACATCTACAGATATGGTTGGTTCTTCAATAACCTGGATTAAATAGTTAGCTATCTAGCTAGCTACTCGAAATGGTATTCTTATTTCGGAATTGTGTGTCGAACTAGATAACAAGTTGCTAACTTTATTTGCTAGCTAGCCAGTTTGATTGAGCAGAGGCAGCAAGTTAGCGTTATCGTAGCTAGCCAAGGCTAGCTACTTAGCTACTTGCCATTACTGTATAGTAGTAACCCTAGCTCGTTGATATACATTGTCATACCAGTAACTGTAATTGCCACTGTCTCCAAATGTCCCTTAGATGTTAGTATTTTTCTTACTGACTAGTAGCTAGTTCCTAACTAGGTAAGGGTGTGATAGAAAGTTGTCTGTCAAGTTAGCTAACTTTAGTTAGCTGGGCTAACTAGCCAACCACTGGTCCTTGCCCACAGGGTTGAGCAACATCATAGCTAACTTAATCTTTCTTTGAACAGTCCGACTTTTCAGAAGATCAAATCATGGGTGAGTTACAAACTAGTTCACTAGATTAGCTAGCTAATTTCCCCAAACTTTAACTATACCAACTCTTGCATGCTGCCATCCTCAACTCAGACAGATGCCACTTTAATTTTATTCCTTGCTCGTCTGACTTTTTCATATGCTTTATGCCTCTGTCATTCCTCTATTGTAGCAAAGTTACCACTATTTCCTTTCTGTCCTCGGTGTGTTTTCTCAAACTCCATATGCAACTGATTGTTCTTTCCAGATTGAGTTTAACCTGGATCAAATACACGGTGAGTTATTGGTGAAGGACCCTAACATTTGGCCCTTAAGTCTGGGACCTTAATCTAACAGTGTTGAAAGGCATGTTGTTGGTCTGGTACCGTTTCTGAAGGTTGTGGTAGGCACACCATGGATGTTAGCCTACAAGTACAGTGTCACTGGTATATTTCAAGACACTCAGTGAGCTTAGCCTGTTGTGTCATGTCTATTTCCTGTTTTTTCCCCCCCTTGTCAATAGTTGGGAATAAACTAGCTATAAGCAGACTTTCTATCTATGTTAGTAAGCTCAGGTCTAGTATGTGAGGTAGTAATCGACGCCTCGTGTGTGTGTGTGTGTTGGTGCTTATCTATAGACAGAGAATCCACCTTTTGCATACCATATACTAGTTAGTAGTGTGTTTGCATCAAACTGCATGCATTCCCAATTGTACCATTCCCATGTACCACAAACATTTCCATGCTATCTTAACTAGCTTGTCATCTCCCCTGGAGTGTTACCTTTCCTTTTGTGAAGTTAGAAACAGACTAGTAGATTGGTCTTCTCTCTCCTCCCTGGCTTGTTTAATCATTGTTAGCATAATACAGCTCTCCCTCCCACTCTCCTCCACTACCTTTATATGGTGTTGGGAAATGGAACTCAGCGGGCCAGGAGTGAAGAGGCTGGCACATTCCTGAGAACAGGAAAAAGTTCCACAACATACCAGTGTTGTCTGCCTCCTAGGGTTCTGAAGGGATATTCCATAGACCTACTCTGAAGGGATATCCCATAGACCTACCCTGAAGGGATATTCCATAGACCTACCCTGAAGGGATATTCCATAGACCTACCCTGAAGGGATATTCCATAGACCTACCCTGAAGGGATATTCCATAGACCTACCCTGAAGGGATATTCCATAGACCTACCCTGAAGGGATATTCCATAGACCTACCCTGAAGGGATATTCCATAGACCTACCCTGAAGGGATATTCCATAGACCTACCCTGAAGGGATATTCCATAGACCTACCCTGAAGGGATATTCCATAGACCTACCCTGAAGGGATATTCCATAGACCTACCCTGAAGGGATATTCCATAGACCTACCCTGAAGGGATATTCCATAGACCTACCCTGAAGGGATATTCCATAGACCTACCCTGAAGGGATATTCCATAGACCTACCCTGAAGGGATATTCCATAGACCTACCCTGAAGGGATATCCCATAGACCTACTCTGAAGGGATATCCCATAGACCTACTCTGAAGGGATATCCCATAGACCTACTCTGAAGGGATATTCCATAGACCTACCCTGAAGGGATATTCCATAGACCTACCCTGAAGGGATATTCCATAGACCTACCCTGAAGGGATATTCCATAGACCTACCCTGAAGGGATATTCCATAGACCTACCCTGAAGGGATATTCCATAGACCTACCCTGAAGGGATATTCCATAGACCTACCCTGAAGGGATATTCCATAGACCTACCCTGAAGGGATATTCCATAGACCTACTCTGAAGGGATATTCCATAGACCTACCCTGAAGGGATATTCCATAGACCTACCCTGAAGGGATATTCCATAGACCTACCCTGAAGGGATATTCCATAGACCTACTCCGAAGGGTTGTGGTCAATTCCATTTAAATTCAGTTCATTTGGGAGGTAGGCTATATTGAAGTGTATAATTTTTTAATGGAATGCCATTTGAGATGGTGCCCCCCCCCCAACCCATCTATGTCCCTGAACTCAATTAACCTTAACAATAGACCCAATTATCCTGGGTAGACACATTTACATTAATGTAAAGTGACGTGTGTGTGTGTGTGTGTGCTAGCTAACCAGTTATTTTAGCTAAAACTATGTGAAGTGATACACATGATCAGTTGTTGGGTCATAGATTTTCTTTTGTACCATTCAATCTATCTCATACTTCAGCAGTTTCCAACGTGTTTGCTGTTTTTCCCCTCTTAGTCATTTTAACATCTTTTATACACTCACTCATTTCTTTTCCCCTCCAATCCTCACCTCTCTCTCATTAGAGAAGATGATCCAATGACCCTCCATTGGCCTTCCTCCAATGAGCTTTGAGAGGGAGGTGAGGCATTGAGGAAAAGGGATGGTCTTACAGACAGACTTTCTGTCCCTCCTCCAGAGTTTAAGGAGGCCTTCCTCCTCTTCGACAGAACCGGTGATGGAAAGATCAGCTACAGTCAGTGTGGTGATGTCATGAGGGCGTTGGGACAGAATCCTGTCAACTCTGAGGTCCTCAAGGTCCTGGGCAACCCCAAGGCTGAAGGTGAGGGTGAGATACAAGTAGGCTTGGGTGGTATACCGTGTACCGTTGAAACAATTTATTTGAAGTTTTTCAAAACATTTAACTATTTGTAGCTACTTTTTAAGTAAATACCTGTAGTTAGGAGATAATGCAGATTGCGTTCTCCATTTCCCCCATCACATTATTTTACATTATGAAGCTTACCGTAGTTCCCCAGAACAGTTGAGCCAGTCACGTGTTTGTTGGTAAATGGCACAACGGGAGAAAGCGGGTAGCAGGTGAGTCCAGTTGTGTATTGACAAGGGTTGCTTTTATATTGAAAGTCAAGTGTTTTTTTTTTCTTCAATAGAGTGATCAGGGACGTATAACCATAGTTTTCCTTCACAGAAGAAGATACATTAGTGCAACACATTTGGCAGAAAATAGCTTCATTGTCATCAGATTACAACAAAGTGTAGCGCTATTCGGCTAGCAGCCACACACGTAAATTAGCTTACAATGAAAAAGCAAGGTATTTTTTGGGCAAAAACTATGCGTTGCCATCATATTTCTGTTTATCTTAAACTACAACTACATTACTTATTGTTTTTGCTTAAAGTTCATCTTGCATTTTACTGGAGAAAAGTAGACTGGCTACACAGAGAAAAGTAGAATGCCCTTTGGTAAATTCTCATCCGATTGAAGAAGTGCAATTGAAGCACAAAATTTGTCTGATGCCGAACAGAAATTGCAATAAGCATTTTTATATCTGCGTTTTAAAAACACAGCAAGATATTTCTTATGCGTCTTTTTTTCTGTGTGAAAAACTAAGAAATTTGCGTTAAACTTGCGTTAACTTGCTTGTTCAACCGGTTGTCAGGCAGGTTGAACGTACTGCCAAATTCTCTAAAATGACGTTGGAGGCGGCTTATGGTAGAGAAATTAACGTTAAATTCTCTGGCAACAGATCTAGTGGACATTCTTGCAATCAGCATGCCAATTGCAAGCTCCCTCAAAATCTGAGAAATCTGTATTCTTTTATTGTCCCCAGCACAAGGTGCACATGTGTAATGATCATGCTGTTTAATCAGCTTCTTAATCCATTCACCTGACAAGTGTGGCATATCTTGGCAAAGGAGAAATGCTCACTAACAGGGATGTAAACCAATTTGAGCACAATAAGCTTTTTGTGCATACGAAACATTTCTGGCATTTTTATTTCAGCTCATGAAACATGGGACCAACACTTTTTACATGTTGCGTTTTATATTTTTGTTAAGTATATTTTATTCTGTATCCTACTGATTGCACCGATGCATCCCTGAGAATCTCAAATCATATAATTTGCTTTTACAAGAATGAGAAACAGGAAGTGTTTTTAGGTTGTGCTTTCTAAGACGTCTACATGAGTTAGTTTATACAGCCATCCTTTACCGGCCCCTATATGTCTTTACCAGAACTTGTTTGGATTTGGGTTCTTCCAATTTTCACAAGCAAGGGCCTTATAAGGTGCCAAAATCCACTGACCACCTTTGTCCAGCGATGACTCATGGGTTAAAAGGGTTGTGAGGTGTATACCCGTGTTCAATTCATCCATTTCCTCCATTTAAACTTTTCCAGAGATGAACCACAAGATGCTTGACTTTGAGCAGTTCCTGCCTATGCTGCAGGCCATCGCTAAGAATAAGGACCAGGGCTCCTTTGAGGATTTCGTTGAGGGACTGCGTGTCTTCGATAAGGAGGGCAACGGGACTGTAATGGGGGCAGAGTTACGGCACGTCCTCACCACGCTAGGTTAGTTACATTCTTTTACTCTGTCAGATCTGAGGGAAAGGTATTTTAAGAATGTGTGTTTTTATCCACAAGATTTAAATCACTGATCAAAATAATGTAATTTGGAAATTGACTCTAAATATAAAAATGATTGCCAAAATATACTGCAAGGTGTATATATATTTTCAAACCGAAAACCACTAAACATGAGGCTCTTGAACAGTGTCTTCTGTAGCTCAGTTGTCAGAGCATGGCTCTTACAATGCCATAATAGTGGGTTTGATTCCCTGCACCACCCATACGTAAAAAATGTATGCGCTCATGACTGCAAGTCCCTTTGGATAAAATCGGCTGCTAAATGTCATATACACTATATATACAAAAGTATGGACACACACCTTCAAATTAGTAGATTTGGCTATTTCAGCCACACCTGTTGCTGACAGGTGTATAAAATTGAGCACACAGCCATGCAATCTCCATAGACAAACATTGGCAGTAGAATGGCCTTACTGTAGAGCTCAGTTGACATTCAACGTGGCACTGTCATACGATGCCACCTTTCCAACAACTCAAATTTCTGCCCTGCTAGAACTGCCACAGTCAACTGTAAGTGCTGTTATTTTGAAGTGAAAATGTCTAGGAGCAACAACGGCTCAGCCGCGAAGTGGTAGGCCACACAAGCTCACAGAATGGGACCGCTGAAGCACGTGGTGCGTAAAAAATCCTCTGTACTCACTACCCAGTTCCAAACTGCCTCTGGAAGCAACGTCAGCACAATAACTGTTTGTCGAGAGCTTCATGAAATGGGTTTCCATGGCCAAGCAGCCACACACAAGCTTAAGATCACCATGCGCAATGCCAAGTGTCGACTGGAGTGGCTTAAAGCTTGTCGCCATTGGACTCTGGATCAGTGGAAACGGGTTCTCTGGAGTGATGAATCACTCTTCACCATCTGGCAGTCTGACAGACTAATTCTTGTTTGGCGGATGCCAGGAAACCGCTACCTGCCCCAATGCATGTTGCCAACTGTGAAGTTTGGTGGAGTAGGAATAATGGTCTGGGGCTGTTTTTCATGGTTTGGGCTAGTCCCCTTAGTTCCAGTGAAGGGAAATCTTAACGCTACAGCATACAATGACATTCTAGACAATTCTGTGCTTCCAACTTTGTGGGAACAATTTAGGAAAGGCCCTTTCCTGTTTCAGCATGACAATGCCCCCATGCACAAAGCTTGAGCCATACATAAATAGTTGACTGGCCAGCACAGAGCCCAGACCTCAACCCCATTGAACACCTTTGGGATGAATTGGAACGCTGACTGCGAGCCAGGCCTCATTGCCCAACGTCAGTGTCCGACCTGACTAATGCTCATGTGGCTGAATGGAAGCAAGTCCTCTCAGCAATGTTCCAACATCTAGTGGAAAGCCTTCCCAGAAGAGTGAAGGCAGCAAAGGGGGGACCAACTCCATATTAATGCCCGTGATTTTGGAATGAGATGTTTGTCGAGCAGGTGTCCACATACTTTTGGTCATGTAGTGTATATTTTCCCTGCTTTTATAACTGTCTTTCAGGGGAGAAGATGACGGAGGAGGAGGTAGAGACACTTCTTACTGGACACGAGGACGCTAATGGCTGTATCAACTATGAAGGTGAGAGGGAAAGAGTAAAAACAGAATGATGGATGGAGATAGGAGACAACAGGATGGGCTATAACTGGACTAGGTTCATGTGACGTAATGATCCCACCACCCTAAACCCTTACACCACCACCACTACTACACCTCTTCAGTAAGTAACACCTAAGTGCAACCCAGGGAGCTAGCACATCTGGTTATGCAACGCTGCCCTTGCTGTGTGTGGATAGGTAATGTAGAGTACTATAAAAGCTGTCAGGGGGAGCTTGCTGGGCTACAGTGTGTACCAGAATGAAGATGCCGATGTTTTAGAGCCTGTTTAAATGCACAACTATGGAAATGTCTGCATTAACGGTTGAGTAGTCAAATACTGGTATTGTGTACTGGTGAAACAGTCGGCTGAAGACCTGGACTGAGGTGGTGATGGTACTATAATACAACACAATGTCTTGTTGGGTGATCGGACCAGAATGTGAATACAAAGAGTTTGTAACATGCTGTGTAACTTTCTCCACAGCCTTTGTTCGTCACATCATATCAGGCTGAGAGCCGGTACGGGTCAGGCTGCAGAGGGTATACCAGTTCTCTACCCAGGCTGTCCTGCTTAGCCTGCTAAACTACCCTCTAGAACATAGAACACACTGCTAAACTACCCGCTAGAACATAAAACACACTGCTAAACTACCCGCTAGGACACACTGCTAAACTACCAGCTAGAACATAGAACACACTGCTAAACTACCCGCTAGGACACACTGCTAAACTACCAGCTAGAACATAGAACACACTGCTAAACTACCCGCTAGAACATAGAACACACTGCTAAACTACCCGCTAGAACATAGAACACACTGCTAAACTACCCGCTAGAACACACTGCTAAACTACCCGCTAGAACACACTGCTAAACTACCCGCTAGAACACACTGCTAAACTACCCGCTAGAACACACTGCTAAACTACCCGCTAGAACACACTGCTAAACTACCCACTAGAACATAGAACACACTGCTAAACTACCCGCTAGAACATAGAACACACTGCTAAACTACCCGCTAGAACATAGAACACACTGCTAAACTACCCGCTAGAACATAGAACACACTGCTAAACTACCCGCTAGAACATAGAACACACTGCTAAACTACCCGCTAGAACATAGAACACACTACTAAACTACCCGCTAGAACACACTGCTAAACTACCCGCTAGAACATAGAACACACTGCTAAACTACCCGCTAGAACACACTGCTAAACTACCCGCTAGAACACACTGCTAAACTACCCGCTAGAACACACTGCTAAACTACCCGCTAGAACACACTGCTAAACTACCCGCTAGAACACACTGCTAAACTACCCACTAGAACATAGAACACACTGCTAAACTACCCGCTAGAACATAGAACACACTGCTAAACTACCCGCTAGAACATAGAACACACTGCTAAACTACGCGCTAGAACATAGAACACACTGCTAAACTACCCGCTAGAACATAGAACACACTGCTAAACTACCCGCTAGAACACACTGCTAAACTACCCGCTAGAACACACTACTAAACTACCCGCTAGAACACACTACTAAACTACCCGCTAGAACACACTACTAAACTACCCGCTAGAACACACTACTAAACTACCCGCTAGAACACACTACTAAACTACCCGCTAGAACACACTACTAAACTACCCGCTAGAACATAGAACACACTGCTAAACTACCCGCTAGAACATAGAACACACTGCTAAACTACCGCTAGAACACACTGCTAAACTACCCGCTAGAACACACTACTAAACTACCCACTAGAACATAGAACACACTGCTAAACTACCCGCTAGAACATAGAACACACTGCTAAACTACGCGCTAGAACACACTGCTAAACTACGCGCCAGAACACACTGCTAAACTACCCGCTAGAACATAGAACACACTGCTAAACTACCCGCTAGAACACACTGCTAAACTACCCGCTAGAACACACTGCTAAACTACGCGCTAGAACATAGAACACACTGCTAAACTACCCGCTAGAACATAGAACACACTGCTAAACTACCCGCTAGAACATAGAACACACTGCTAAACTACCCGCTAGAACATAGAACACACTAGCTCTTAGAAGACAGTAACCAAACGTCAGTTCTGGGTGCAAATTGTTACATGATGACCAGACCAGACACGTCGCGTGCGCGAGCATTGCAAAATAAATTTTGAAATCCGTGTTATTCAAATATTGCACCCACACTGCTCGCGCTCGCGCCAACGAGTGTCTACGATGCCAAGAGTTATAATAGAACTCCTTTCTATTTCTGACGCAGATCACACTGAAGTCCTGCCTCTCCCATCTCCTCATTGGTTTATAGAAGCAGGTACCCACGTGCCATCTCCTCATTGGTTATACCCACGTGGGTGATTGAAAGACAAAATGTTTTGCCGGTAGTCATGGTAAAAGTGTAGATGCCAATCACCATATAAGTTCAAATATGAAAAAGCCTGGAAGGAGGAGAGATGACTAGAAATGATTCGGTTGACCGTTTTATGTGTGGATTAATTGTCGGAGTAGAGGACCTTGTGCATTTCAGGTAAAATAACAACTCAATGTTTATATCCCAGGACAAATTATCTAGCAACAGCAAGCTAGCTAAATAGGACAAATTAGCTAGCAAGTGCAAGCTAACTAGCTAAATTGCCATACATGTTTAATGCTTTTCGACCTGTCCCCAAATTAATGTCATTGGTTCAGTGTTTGTTTTGATATTTTAACCTGCGTGTTGCGTTTGGTGTAGGGGGACAAAATAAATGTATGCACGATAGCGCACAATGCCGTATGCGCGCAGCCGGTTTGGGTTCCGTGTTAGTGTCACAGATCGTCTTTGCATTACTGTACCAAAGTAAGAATTTCTCTCCTGATCTAGGGTCCCTTTTGGTAGTATCAAGCTATTCAAGTTTTTTAGCCAAATAAGTAAAGCTCTTGCAGTGGGAAAGCCTGGTGAGAGCGATGTTGTGTGGTCTGAACTGGAGGTTTTCACTCATGGTGGACTGAGACTCTCTGCCCCTGGCTGCTGAGGCATGCTCATCTCTCTGTGTATGGGCAGCCCCTCTGTCTACAGAGCTAGGGGGTCTCAAGTGTGTGTCCTTGATTCCTCGCTTCCGCTCTCCTTGGACCTTCTCTTCCAATGTGTTTTGAGAATACGAGGAGAGCAGAATCAAGGAAATACAATTGAGATTTCCCCTTTTTAGAGGGATAGTTTATACAGTTGAAGTCGGAAGTTTACATACACCTTAGCCAAATACATTTCAACTCAGTTTTTCACAATTCCTGACATTTAATCCTAGTAAAAATTCCCTGTCTTAGGTCAGTTAGGATCACCACTTTATTTTAAGAATGTGAAATGTCAGAATAATAGTAGAGTGATTTTTATTTCTGCTTTTATTTCTTTCATCACATTCCCAGTGGGTCAGAAGTTTACATGCACTCAATTAGTATTTGGTAACGTTGCCTTTAAATTGTTTAACTTGGGTCAAATGTTTCGGGTAGCCTTCCACAAGCTTCCCACAATATGTTGGGTGAATATTGGCCTATTCCTCCTGACAGAGCTGGTGTAACTGAGTCAGGTTTGTAGGCCTCCTTGCTCGCACACACTTTTTCAGTTCTGCCCACACATTTTCTATGGGATTGAGGTCAGGGCTTTGTGATGGCCACTCCAATAACTTGACTTTGTTCATTTGTTTGTTTGTTAACAAGAAATTTGTGGAGTGGTTGAAAAACGAGTTTTAATGACTCCAACCTAAGTGTATGTAAACTTCCGACTTCAACTGTACATGCTGAGCAGGAGTGTTTGTTTTACTCGGTGTTCAGAGCTTGCTGGATAATGCTAATGTGATTTGACCACCTTTGCGGGACCAAAATAGGACTTGGTTTGCCGTGGAGTTTTTATGTGAAAGCCCCATTTCATACTTTACACATTATGTAATTACACCATTTTTTATAATTTTGATCATTTGGACCATGTTTCCCATAGTAGACCAGTCACTCCTGTTAACCACAGAATTACAGTGAAGCTGTAGCTAAGATCTCCCTGTACTTTAGCTCCTCCAATCAGTCTACCCCTGATCTGTGTCTTGCCTGACGACTCATCCATAATTTAATTCTGCTGCTCTATCAATCACTCCACACATTGTCTGAAACTGTCATCCTAGAAGTTTTGTGCTGATGTCAAAATGAGGGCTGTCATTTTTCCCTCTCTTGGTCTCTCCTCTCATCTCTTTCCCTCTCTGCCACAGAACTCGTCCGGATGGTCATGAGCGGTTGAAGATCAAGAAGAAACATTCCTTCCTTTGTTACTTTATTTCACCCTGTTTATTTCTGTTACATATTCAACTAGCTTCCATCCCTCTCCTCCTGCCTGCTCCCTTTGTTATCGTATTATGTCTTCACATGTCCTTTACAGTCCCACGTTCAGACCATGATGACCCAAGCTATGTTAATGGCCTGGCTCTTTCAATTAAGAATAAGGCCAACTTGCATGTAACTAGACGCTTGTGTGCTGCTGGCGTGACCTGCAATAACATTCCCAGATACAAACAATTCAATCTATAGCAATACATGGCTTGGCTGAGTCAGTGGGAAGGGACTGTGTTGTGGTGGTGGGTGACCAATTACCTGTTATTGTCTAAGACTTAGCCTGGGTCCCAGACCTGTATGTGCCGTCTTGCCAACTCTGTCATTGGCATGACATTGACAGCAATGTAGTTGGCAGGACAGCACAAAGTGATCTGAGACCAGGCTAGCGAAGACTTGCGTTGGCTGGGAATGTCTCCCTTCTATTGCTGTGCAGTTTGTTAGCCAATATGTATATGAAGCCATACAATAATGCCTATGTACAAATGCAATGAACAGTTCAGTGGATTTTTGTTTTATTCTCCCTTTATTTGTTGCAGCATTCAAATAAAATATTTTTTGAAAACTGAAAGTTGTTTTTTCTAACAAACTTTAAACTTCTAAGAGAACATGATTTGACTGGGTGAACTTAATCAGCTATGGATATTTGTGGTCAAATCATTTTACTTCCACAAATATCTGTTTTTAAAATACATTTGTCACTGAACTAGTGTTTTGTGTTCAGAAATGTGTTGCATTATATGAGGTGGACACAAGAGGGCAGTGATGTGTCTATTTTGTCAGAAAGCCACTTCATAGTTGGCACACCCTGGCAACTTGTGCTGTGTGTTTAATGATGGGCGGTAACCATACCAAAACAACTCCTTTTATTGACCAGTTCTAAGTCTGCTTTTGATTGAATAGTGGCTTAATGACTGTTCATTGTAGATGTTGGCATGCTCTAACTCAGTGGGACTAGTGTTCACTTCATGGAACACTTTTTTCTATAGTTACACAGCTGTCTTATGACCAGTGTTAGAATAATTATATAACACTCTTTAAGAGATTTCATAATGTATTTTACAACCACTTCAACATTTCTTGACACTGATTCTTATATTGAAGTTGTACAGTCCTTAATTGGTAGTCTGTATGATCCTGTATGACAGTGTTCTAGACTGGAACATGGAACTGTATGACAGTGTTCTAGACTGGAACATGGAACTGTATGACAGTGTTCTAGATTGGAACATGGAACTGTATGACAGTGTTCTAGATTGGAACATGGAACTGTATGACAGTGTTCTAGACTGGAACATGGAACTGTATGACAGTGTTCTAGATTGGAACATGGAACTCTGACAGTGTTCTAGACTGGAACATGGAACTGTATGACAGTGTTCTAGACTGGAACATGGAACTCTATGACAGTGTTCTAGACTGGAACATGGAACTGTATGACAGTGTTCTAGACTGGAACATGGAACTGTATGACAGTGTTCTAGATCGGATCATGGAACTGTATGACAGTGTTCTAGACTGGAACATGGAACTGTATGACCGTGTTCTAGATTGGAACATGGAACTGTATGACAGTGTTCTAGACTGGAACATGGAACTGTATGACAGTGTTCTAGACTGGAACATGGAACTGTATGAAAGTGGTCTAGATTGGAACATGGAACTGTATGAAAGGGGTCTAGATTGGAACATGGAACTGTATGAAAGGGGTCTAGATTGGAACATGGAACTGTATGACAGTGTTCTAGATTGGAACATGGAACTGTATGACAGTGTTCTAGACTGGAACATGGAACTGTATGAAAGTGGTCTAGATTGGAACATGGAACTGTATGAAAGGGGTCTAGATTGGAACATGGAACTGTATGAAAGGGGTCTAGATTGGAACATGGAACTGTATGAAAGGGGTCTAGATTGGAACATGGAACTGTATGAAAGGGGTCTAGATTGGAACATGGAACTGTATGAAAGGGGTCTAGATTGGAACATGGAACTGTATGAAAGGGGTCTAGATTGGAACATGGAACTGTATGAAAGGGGTCTAGATTGGAACATGGAACTGTATGAAAGGGGTCTAGATTGGAACATGGAACTGTATGAAAGGGGTCTAGATTGGAACATGGAACTGCCAAGTAGAATCCTGTATGTTATGTTACTCAGTGTGCCGAGACAGATTCCACTCCACGCTTCCTGACCTTTTCCTAATTCCCCTCACAACCAGTCACTTCTTACTCTCATTAGGTACCACCAGAGCTATCGGAGTGTGTGTGAAATGTAAGGTATCATACCCAAGTGGTGAATAGGTTGTCCTCTAATTACTGAGTGTGTGTTTACGTGCACGCGTGTGTGTGTGTTGGATGGAAGTGAAGTGTATTGATTATTTGAATCCTGCTATTTGTGGGGGTGTGTGTGATCCTCTGCATTCGACAGGGGAATCTCTAATGGCCTCAGTGCAACCTGCCTCATACCCTCCTCCACCAATTAACTTTACACTGGAATCTATCTGCTAGGACTACTGAAGAGACTAAGCAAGGGGGCTGGGCACACACACACACACGTGATCTTGGATACACACACGTTCAGATGTTTTGACATTGTGAAGCTACAAATTCAAGATTTCAATTAAATTAAACAACATTTAGACACTAACAATTAAAGTTTGTAAATCCTCCATACATATAATTCATGTAAATGGTAATTCCCCTTCATTATGAGGCTTAGGTATTGATTTAAAGTGACAAAATGATGTATGGGGCTGACTATTGATACAATTCCAGTTCAATAAACTGCTTATAATGGTGTACATTTCAACTCTTAACTAGTCACGTTTTTGACATTCACTTGTTATTCAAACCGAAATAAAGATCACTTCTGAGATAATGTGTTGGCTTGCTGTTTGTTTTGATGAACCATGTTTCCAAAGGATCTCCGTCCAACAATGTCAACAAGTGAATAGTAACCACCATTAGGGTACACTTTATGGCTATTCAGTACAGTCAGGAAAGATATTGCCACATTTTGAAATGTACATATCTTTTTTTTTTTGAGCTAGGTGTATGATCTATGACACAGATCAATATATTCTTACCTTGTAAGGCAGTGTCTTAACTAGACATATTGGAAATCCATGGAGAAACAGTCGGTCTGAAGCAGGGGCCAACCGATATGGGTTAGGTTTAAACCCTCAGCCTCTAGGTCCACACTCAGGCCATGCTGAATCCAAAATTACACCCTATTCCTTATATAGTGCACTACTTTTGACCAGAGCCAAAACTAGTGCACTATATAGGGCCATTTGGGGCACAAATCATATTCTCAATTTGACACAAATAGCCAAGACTAAGAGACAAATGGCTAGTCACTCCAATTGAATGTCAAATGAATTGAACAAGGAGGGTTCTCTCAGTGGTGGGTGTGTGCACACATACTGTGTATATACACTGAGTTTACAAAACATTAGGAACACCTGCTCTCTTAGTTTTTTGTTAATTAGGAAGGTGTCTCTAATGTTTTGTACGTTCAATGTATGTTATTTATCCTGTTAAAACAGTAGAAGGCAGAGCATCCGATCCTTTAGCTAGAGAATGTCACCCCAAGGATGTACAAAAAAGTAAAGTGAAAAAAACTTGTCTTAGCTCCAAAAGCTAATTTCACAGGCTTTAGCTCAGTGGGCTAACATGATCTTGCATCACACAATAACAAGTTTGTGACTCTCAGAATGTTGAATGGGTAGGAATGAGGATTGTGGTTGTACTGTAGGTACAGTTCACAATGTAAGTAGGAGAGACTTGGGATATGTGGTATGTTTCAATGTACCAGAGTTAAAGTGTTACTGCACCTATAATGTACATGTTCTGATATCCTTTCTTGCACACACTCTGACATGTCAACACACACATGAGGGGTTAAGAAATGCACTTGGTCATGACTGGCTCAGTAACACTCAACTCTCCAAACACATATCTATAGAAACTCAGTCCACGTCCTTTCACTTTGTTGCCCTTTCAGTGTGTGTACTGTATGTTTGTGTACGTGTGTGTCTGTTTTTGTGTGTGTTGTATTCCCCTCTGCCCCTTCCGTCCTCCCTCAGCCTCATGGTGTGATGGTGTCCTGCCTCAGTCTCATGGTGTGATGGTGTCCCCCCTCAGCCTCATGGTGTGATGGTGTCCTCCCTCAGCCTCATGGTGTGATGGTGTCCTCCCTCAGCCTCATGGTGTGATGGTGTCCTCCCTCAGCCTCATGGTGTGATGGTGTCCTCCCTCAGCCTCATGGTGTGATGGTGTCCTCCCTCAGCCTCATGGTGTGATGGTGTCCTCCCTCAGCCTCATGGTGTGATGGTGTCCTCCCTCAGCCTCATGGTGTGATGGTGTCCTTCCTCAGCCTCATGGTGTGATGGTGTCCTCCCTCAGCCTCATGGTGTGATGGTGTCCTCCCTCAGCCTCATGGTGGGATGGTGTATTCCCTCAGCCTCATGGTGTGATGGTGTCCTCCCTCAGCCTGATGGTGTGATGGTTAAAGAAGGTCAACCATCTGTGACCAGATGTGATTTACTTTGAATACTGTCTTCATTTTATTTTATTATGTTTTCATTTTTTTTATGTCCTTGTTTTTTTATAGCTGAAAATCAAGAAACAATTGATCATAAAAAACAAAACTGTCTCCATGTAGTAGAGTAAGACTGTTCTGGCCTAGATTATGAACAACAGGGAGATTTTATTTTGAAAAAGCACGGGACTTTTATTTTGAAACAGTTGGATGATGTTATTGGGACATATCACAGTGACTTAACAGTGTGAACTACTGAACTGTCGAGTGGGTCAGAGGGGGGCGAAGTGTAGCGGAAATTGAACTCTGGAAATTTGTGTTGGCTCCCAGAGCTAATGCCTTGGCTTTAACTCAGTAGGCTAACCCAGTCTTGATTCACACATTCACAACCTTTGGTCACACTCAGAATGCTCAATGGGTAGGACTGATTCTCTTAGTTAAACTGTATGTACAACAATGTACATTTACATTTTAGTCATTTAGCAGACGCTCTTATCCAGAGCGACTTACAGTAGTGAATGCATACATTTCATTAAAAAAAAATCCGTACTGGTCCCCTGTGGGAATTGAACCCACAACCCTGGCGTTGCAAACACTATGCTCTACCAACTGAGCCACACGGGACCAAGTAAGTAGACGTGACATTGAATATGCTGTATATTTTAATGTAACCTTTTGCACACCTATTCTGTACATGTTCTGAGGTCCATATTTTAACACACATGAGGGGTCAGTAAATGCACTTGGTCATAATTGTCTCAATAACACTCAACACACAAATGAAACACTTCTTCATTTGAAAAACTCCAGTCAGTGTGCTGTCATTTCTGTGTGTGTGTGTGTGTGTGTGTGTGTGTGTGTGTGTGTGTGTGTGTGTGTGTGTGTGTGTGTGTGTGTGTGTGTGTGTGTGTGTGTGTGTGTGTGTGTGTGTGTGTGTGTGAAAGAGTGAAGTTGTACGAGAGAGTGTATTAAGTATGCGTATGCATGTACTGCATGAATGTATGTACATACAGTACCAATCAAAAGTTTGGACACACCTACACATTCAATTTTTCTTTATTTTCTATATTGTAGAATAATAGTGAAGACATCATAACTATGAAACAACACATATGGAATCATGTAGTAACCAAAAAAAGTGTTAAATCAAAATATATTTTATATTTGAGATTCTTCAAAGTAGCAACCCTTTGCCTTGATGACAGCTTTGCACACTCTTGGCATTCTCTCAACCAGCTTCATTAGGTAGTCACCTGGTAGGCATTTCAATTAACAGGTGTCCATCTTTACAACAGTCCATCATTACTTTAAGACATGAAGGTCAGTCAATCCGGAACATTTAAAAAACTTTGAAAGTTTCTTCAATTGCAGTCACAAAAACCATCAAGCACTATGATGAAACTGTCTCTCATGAGGACCGCCATAGGAAAGGAAAACCGAGTTTCCTCTGCTGCAGAGGTTAAGCGCATTAGAGTTACCAGCCTCAGAATTTGCAGTCCAAATAAATGCTTCACAGAGTTCAAGTAACAGATACATCTCAACATCTCCTGTTCAGAGGAGACTCGGTGAATCAAGCCTTCATGGTCAAATTAATGAAAAGAAACACTACTAAAGAACATCAATAATAAGAAGAGACTTGCTTGGGCCAAGAAACACGAGCAATGGACATTAGAACAGTGGAAATCTGTCCTTTGGTCTAATGAGTCCAAATTTGCGATTTTTGGTTCCAAACGCCGTGTCTTTGTGAGATGCAGAGTAGGTGAACGGATGATCTCTGCAAGTGGGGTTCCCACCGTGAAGCATGGAGGAGGAGGTGTGATGGTGTGGCGGTGCTTTGCAGGTGACACTGATTGTGATTTATTTAGAATTCAAGGCACACTTAACCAGCATGGCTAGCACAGTCTTCTGCAGCGATACGCCATCCCATCTAGTTTGCATTTAGTGGGACTATCATTTGTTTTTCAACAGGACAATGACCCAACACACCTCTAGGCTGTGTAAAGGCTATTTGTCCAAGAACGAGAGTAATGGAGTGCTGCATTAGATGACCTGGCCTCCACAATCACCTGACCTCAACCGAATTGAGATGGTTTTGGATGAGTTGGACCGCAGAGTGAAGGAAAAGCAGCCAACAAGTGCTCAGCATATGTGGGAGCTCCTTCAAGACTGTTAGAAAAGCATTCCAGGTGAAGCTGGTTGAGAGAATTCCAAGAGTGTGCAAAGCTGTCATCAAGGGAAAAGGTGGCTACTTTGAAGAATTTCAAATATAAAATATATTTGCATTTGTTTAACACCTTTTTGGTTACTACATGATTCCATATGTGTTATGTCAGTTTTGATGTCTCACTATTATTCTACAATGTAGAAAATAGTAAAAATAAAGAATAACCCTTGAATGAGTAGGTGTGTCCAAACTTTTGACTGGTACTGTATGTATGCACGTTTTTTATGTATGTTTGTGTGTACTGTTTGTATGTGTGTGTGTGTATATGAGAGTATGTGTGTATGTGTGTGTGTTTGTTTGTATGTGTGTGTGTGTGTATGTGTGTTTGCCTTCAGCTCCTCCAGTCCGCCCACAGCCTCCCTTGTCTTTTTAAAGTTGTGAAGGTCAGTCAGTCAGTCCAGTCGGTCAGGTTGGTCAATTCAGTCACTCAGTCAGGTCAGTCAATCAGTCAGGGTAGATGAGGAACCCAGAGAAGGTGCTGTATTTGTTGGTGTTTCCTCCATGGACCTTCCCCCCGTCCAGCTGTACACACACCTCGTCCCCCACGTCTAGATGCAGGATCACACTGTTAGACGCATAGTCGTAGTTCTGGTCCGCATCCTGGGCGATGGCACTGGCCCTCACCTGTCACACACACACACACACACACACACACACACACACACACACACACACACACACACACCGACAGACAGACAGACAGACAGACAGACAGACAGACAGACAGACAGACAGACAGACAGACAGACAGACAGACAGACAGACAGACAGACAGAGACAGAACAGACAGAACAGACAGACAGACAGAACAGACAGACAGAGGCACAGAACAGACAGAGCAAATGTCATGTGTTGAAACCATCAATGTTACAGATTTACAATAGGCAACCCCCCCCCTGCTTTGTAATAGTAACTTAATTAATGCATTTGTGTCTCCATGTCCACACGAGTAAACCCAATTAAATGTGTTAAGAAACAAGTAAAGATCCACTGCCTGCGGGTCAATACAGACTGAGCTCCCCAGCAGCATGCAAATGGAAGGAGGCTCAGACTGGGCTGGACAGAGTGGATGCATCACAAATATCTCCCTATTAGTGCACTATAGGTCCTGGTCAAAATAAATGAAATAGGGTGCCATTTGGGACGCAGAGAGACACTCAATACCATGCATATTGAGCTCTGCTATTAGCGCTAGGGCGTTTACATCATAAGCAGCAGGTCAATAGCTGCTGGGGGAAGATACTGTTGCTGTTTCTGGACCTGACTGCCTGACTTCCTGACTTCCATCCCTGTCGACCAGTGGTAACCAACCGGTCGATCGGGATCGACTGGTTGATCTTCAAGGCATTCTAGATCGATCGCCAAACATTTCATTAGTTTGATACTAGCCTACGTGAGATTTAATAACTTTTAAAATCATGACCTGAGAGAGACTGTTTTGAGTGAGTTCATGTCTAAGTTTTTATTCAGCACTGTCAAAACGGTTTTTATTCAACACTATTACAAAACATAAAACGCGCTTCTCCCTACTTCCACTCGCGCTGCAGCTACAATGAATGAGTAGCCAGGTGTAGGCTATTAATAGCCCTGCGTTTTTATTATTATTAGCATTTCGTCATGTACAGTTGAAATCGGAAGTTTACATACACCTTAGCCAAATACATTTAAACTCAGTTTTTCACAATTTCTGACATTTAATCCAAGTAAAAATTCCCTGTCTTACGTCAGTTAGGATCACCACTTTATTTTAAGAATGTGAAATGTCAGAATAATAGTAGAGAGAATTATTTATTTCAGCTTTTATTTTCTTTCATCACATTCCCAGTGGGTCAGAAGTTAACATACACTCAAGTAGTATTTGGTAGCATTGCCTTTAAATTGTTTAACTTGGATCAAACGTTTCAGGTAGCCTTCCACAAGCTTCCCACAATAAGTTGGGTGAATTTTGACCCATTCCTCCTGACAGAGCTGGTGTAACTGAGTCAGGTTTGTAGGCCTCCTTGCTTGCACATGCTTTTTCAGTTCTGCCCACAAATTTTCTATGGGATTGAGGTCAGGGCTTTGTGATGGCCACTCCAATACCTTGACTTTATTGTCCTTAAGCCATTTTGCCACAACTTTGGATGTATGCTTGGTGACATTGTCCATTTGGAAGACCCATTTGCGACCAAGCTTTAACTTCCTGACTGATGTCTTGAGATGTTGCTTCAATATATCCACATAATTTTCCTCCCTCATGATAGCATCTATTTTGTGAAGTGCACCAGTCCCTCCTGCAGCAAAGCACCCCCACAACATGATGCTGCCACCCCCGTGCTTCACGGTTGGGATGAGGTTCTTCGGCATGCAAGCCTCCCCCTTTTTCCTCCAAACATAACGATGGTCATTATTTCCAAACAGTTCTATTTTTGTTTCATCAGACCAGAGGACATTTCTCCAAAAACTACGATCTTTGTCTCCATGTGCAGTTGCAAACCGTATTCTGGCTTTTTTATGGCGGTTTTGGAGCAGTGGCTTCTTCCTTGCTGAGCGGCCTTTCAGGTTATGTCGATATAGGACTCGTTTTACGGCGGATATAGATACCTTGTATCTGTTTCCTCCAGCATCTTCACAAGGTCCTTGCTGTTGTTCTGGGATTGATTTGCACTTTTCGCACCAAAGTACGTTGATCTCTAGGAGACTTCCTAGAGAGGTATGACGGCTGAGGGGTCCCATGGTGTTTATACTTGCGTACTATTGTTTGTACAGATGAACATGGTACCTTCAGGTGTTTGGAAATTGCTCCCAAGGATGAACCAGACTAGTGGACTAGTTTTTCTGAGGTCAGGCTGATTTCTTTTGATTTTCCCATGATGTCATGCAAAGAGGCACTGAGTTTGAAGGTAGGCCTTGAAATACATCCACAGGTACACCTCCAATTGACTCAAATTATGTCAATTAGCCTATCAGATTCTAAAGCCATGACATAATTTTCTGGAATTCTCCAAGCTGTTTAAAGGCAGTCAACTTAGTGTATGTAAACTTCTGACCCACTGGATTTGTGATACAGTGAATTATAAGTGAAATAATCTGTCTGTAAACAATTGTTGGAAAAATTACTTGTGTTATGCACAAAGTAGATGTCCTAACCGACTTGCCAAAACTATTGTTTGTTAACAAGAAATTTGTGGAGTGTTTGAAAAACGAGTATTATTAATGACTCCAACCAAAGTGTATGTAAACTTCTGACTTCAACTGTATATTTTAATATTGAGGAATATTTCACTTTCTCTGGTCATAGGAACAACATGAATTTGTGTATGAGGATGATGCCGTGCGACTCGAGTTTTGCCATCAGGTGGAAGGGTGTCCCCTCTCTCTGGCCAGTCTCACCGGAGGAAAGGAAGGAGATAGCAGGGACCGTGAGAGGTGAACCCTCTGCTGCTCTCTCTCTACCTATGCTCAAAACATGTTCAAAACAACTTTGAACTCAATAATCTCTGACTTCAGTGCGTTCAAGACAACTGGGAACAAGATCCGGCTTGTTAAAATCTTTTTAAAGGTCATCCAACTTGGAATACCAAGTTGTAAACTCTGGCATCTTTCTAGAGCTCTGACTTTCTGACCTGAAGATCACTGACGTCCCGATTTGACCTAGTTTATTTTCTTCAAGTTCTCAGTTGTCTTGAAAGCACCATGACCATCCGATGCAGGTAGCATCAGTCCAGTAAAATAAGAATGCAAATTATTTCGATTTATGCTCAGCTGTGCCTCACAAGTGCTACACCAAATTATCTATTTTGGTATCAAAGCTCGAGTTTTTAAATCTAATATGGTCTGAGAAGAACAATATTGGCAGGCCATGCATATAGCCAATATGCTGTGATAATGTATTAGGTCTACTCCACAAACTTCCTACAGAACCGTTTTTATTAGGTTAATGTTACATTTTAAGTCATGTTTAAATTCTAAGCGGTAGATCTCAGCTTGCTTTTTGACTGCGAAAGTGATCTTCACTCAGAAAAGGATGGTGACCACTGCTGTAGACTACCCATTGTCCCATGTGAACACCTCTTTCTTATCTATTCTACACTAGCCAATCAGCCTTCTGCTTCATTACACAGGTCCGAAAGCCCCATCCACAGATACAGCAGCTCTCTGATGACCAATAACAGGGTGTGTGATCAGCTCTGCGTCCTCTGATGACCAATAACAGGGTGTGTGATCAGCTCTGCGTCCTCTGATGACCAATAACAGGGTGTGTGATCAGCTCTGCGTCCTCTGATGACCAATAACAGAGTGTGTGATCAGCTCTGCGTCCTCTGATGACCAATAACAGGGTGTGTGATCAGCTCTGCGTCCTCTGATGACCAATAACAGAGTGTGTGATCAGCTCTGCGTCCTCTGATGACCAATAACAGGGTGTGGGATCAGCTCTGCGTCCTCTGATGACCAATAACAGAGTGTGTGATCAGCTCTGCGTCCTCTGATGACCAATAACAGGGTGTGTGATCAGCTCTGCGTCCTCTGATGACCAATAAGAGAGTGTGTGATCAGCTCTGCATCCTCTGATGACCAATAACAGGGTGTGTGATCAGCTCTGCGTCCTCTGATGACCAATAACAGAGTGTGTGATCAGCTCTGCATCCTCTGATGACCAATAAGAGAGTGTGTGATCAGCTCTGCGTCCTCTGATGACCAATAACAGGGTGTGTGATCAGCTCTGCTTCCTCTGATGACCAATAACAGACAATATGGTTGTGATCGAGGAAGAGGTCAGAGGTTAGATCCCAATCCGTCTGTTTATCCAGTGCAGTCTGTACAAGGACCTGTCAGATAGTCGGCCAGCACTAACCAACCAGGTGATGTCATACTCTGACGGAAAGCTACACAATTGCAGTCTTAAAAAGAGGAGTGAGTATGTAAGATTTATATATCAACTCCATAGACATACTGTCTGTCTGGCGTCAGTGGCCTAACTGACCTTGTATCTATCTATCAGGCTTCATGTCTAGGCAGCAACAGTGTGAGTGCTAAGCATAGACCACTCAATCTCTGTCAGCCCCCCAGACGACCGACGCATATCTCCAAGACACGGCACGACAGGCACAGAGTATGATCTGCAGCTCAACTAACGTCATGTCACTCAATCACGCTACTTTACTGTGCCATTGGTAACACTTTACATAAATCTAAGTATAATAATAATAATAATAATGCTTTATAAGCATGTATGAGCCCTTATGTCCTTCTCCCCAACAAGGTGCATTCTGATATATATATATGCTAAGTACATTACTGACTAATCATTAGAAAGTAAGCCTTGTCTATGCCAGAATGGCTCATTGAGCCTTACCCATAATCCATCTCGTTAATGCTGAGTGCCAAGCAGAGAGGCATCGGGTCCCACTTTGGTATGACTCAACACGGGATTGAACCCCCAACCTTCCAATTTCAAGGCGGGCACTCTAACAAAAGAACACTGATTCCTGAACACTGGTCCCACATTCTGTGTAAGTCACACTCAACAGACCATGTCATCGTATTAACAGGCTTGTTTAGAAGGGTTGTTGTGTAAGTTTGAAAGAGTTTTTGTCCACCCTTTATAACACTGTGTTGCTCTGTGGGCAGTCAGAGGGATAGATAGAGGGATATAATAAAGGAAAGATAGTCAATCATACAGTGAGCCAGGGGAATGGAGGACCAGAGAAAAAGAAACATGACCGAGAGGCAAAACCTCAAAAAAGCATGACGGTAAAAGGATGACAAAACAAGACAAGTTGGTCAACAGAGAGACAGAAAGGAAGAGGAACAGAGAAAGAGAGAGAGAGAGAGATCAGGGGACGAGAGGAGAGGAAGATAGATGTGTTAATGGAGGTTGGTAGACAGTGGGCTGAGGGACGAGGCAATAGGGAGGTGAGTGTTGTGAGGGCTAGACTGAGATAACACCACAAGACAGATATATAGACACCCACACACTGAACATGTCACGATGGCCGGACAAGTGCATAAGGCATTAGAGAGAGAAAAAGAGAATGGCTCTAAACATTGCCTAGACGTTGCATTTGTGTACTAATTATCGATGTCTGTTTGAATTAGGTGAAATCGGTATACTAATTAATGAATCCAAAGACTGGGATGTGATTCCTCCAGGGGATATTTGTGTCTGTTTTAGTGGTAGGTTTCCTTATTGCTGTTAGGGGACATGACGTGTGGTTGAAGTTAGAGGTTATGATGGTGACATGGTGCTGACAGGTTATGATATGGTTATGATGGTGACATGGTGCTGACAGGTTATGATATGGTTATGATGGTGACATGGTGCTGACAGGTTATGATATGGTTATGATGGTGACATGGTGCTGACAGGTTATGATATGGTTATGATGGTGACATGGTGCTGACAGGTTATGATATGGTTATGATGGTGACATGGTGCTGACAGGTTATGATATGGTTATGATGGTGACATGGTGCTGACAGGTTATGATATGGTTATGATGGTGACATGGTGCTGACAGGTTATGATATGGTTATGATGGTGACATGGTGCTGACAGGTTATGATATGGTTATGATGGTGACATGGTGCTGACAGGTTATGATATGGTTATGATGGTGACATGGTGCTGACAGGTTATGATATGGTTATGATGGTGACATGGTGCTGACAGGTTATGATATGGTTATGGTGGTGACATGGTACTCACTGGTTATGATATGGTTATGGTGGTGACATGGTGCTGACAGGTTATGATATGGTTATGATGGTGACATGGTGCTGACAGGTTATGATATGGTTATGATGGTGACATGGTGCTGACAGGTTATGATATGGTTATGGTGGTGACATGGTGCTGACAGGTTATGATATGGTTATGATGGTGACATGGTGCTGACAGGTTATGATATGGTTATGATGGTGACATGGTGCTGACAGGTTATGATATGGTTATGATGGTGACATGGTGCTGACAGGTTATGATATGGTTATGATGGTGACATGGTGCTGACAGGTTATGATATGGTTATGATGGTGACATGGTGCTGACAGGTTATGATATGGTTATGATGGCGACATGGTGCTGACAGGTTATGATATGGTTATGATGGTGACATGGTGCTGACAGGTTATGATATGGTTATGATGGTGACATGGTGCTGACAGATTATGATATGGTTATGATGGTGACATGGTGTTGACAGGTTATGATATGGTTATGATGGTGACATGGTGCTGACAGGTTATGATATGGTTATGATGGTGACATGGTGCTGACAGGTTATGATATGGTTATGGTGGTGACATGGTGCTGACAGGTTATGATATGGTTATGATGGTGACATGGTGCTGACAGGTTATGATATGGTTATGATGGTGACGTGGTGCTGACAGGTTATGATATGGTTATGATGGTGACATGGTGCTGACAGATTATGATATGGTTATGATGGTGACATGGTGCTGACAGGTTATGATATGGTTATGATGGTGACATGGTGCTGACAGGTTATGATATGGTTATGATGGTGACGTGGTGCTGACAGGTTATGATATGGTTATGGTTGTGACGTGGTGCTGACTGGTTATGATATGGTTATGATGGTGACGTGGTGCTGACAGGTTATGATATGGTTATGATGGTGACGTGGTGCTGACAGGTTATGATATGGTTATGATGGTGACGTGGTGCTGACAGGTTATGATATGGTTATGATGGTGACATGGTGCTGACAGGTTATGATATGGTTATGATGGTGACATGGTGCTGACAGGTTATGATATGGTTATGATGGTGACATGGTGCTGACAGGTTATGATATGGTTATGGTGGTGACATGGTGCTGACAGGTTATGATATGGTTATGATGGTGACATGGTGCTGACAGGTTATGATATGGTTATGATGGTGACGTGGTGCTGACAGGTTATGATATGGTTATGATGGTGACATGGTGCTGACAGGTTATGATATGGTTATGATGGTGACGTGGTGCTGACTGGTTATGATATGGTTATGGTGGTGACATGGTGCTGACAGGTTATAATATGGTTATGATGGTGACATGGTGCTGACTGGTTATGATATGGTTATGATGGTGACGTGGTGCTGACTGGTTATGATATGGTTATGATGGTGACATGGTGCTGACAGGTTATGATATGGTTATGATGGTGACATGGTGCTGACAGGTTATGATATGGTTATGATGGTGACATGGTGCTGACAGGTTATGATATGGTTATGATGGTGACATGGTGCTGACTGGTTATGATATGGTTATGATGGTGACATGGTGCTGACAGGTTATGATATGGTTATGATGGTGACATGGTGCTGACTGGTTATGATATGGTTATGGTGGTGACATGGTGCTGACAGGTTATGATATGGTTATGATGGTGACATGGTGCTGACAGGTTATGATATGGTTATGATGGTGACATGGTGCTGACTGGTTATGATATGGTTATGATGGTGACGTGGTGCTGACTGGTTATGATATGGTTATGATGGTGACATGGTGCTGACAGGTTATGATATAGTTATGATGGTGACGTGGTGCTGACTGGTTATGATATGGTTATGATGGTGACAGGTTATGATATGGTTATGATGGTGACATGGTGCTGACAGGTTATGATATGGTTATGATGGTGACATGGTGCTGACAGATTATGATATGGTTATGATGGTGACGTGGTGCTGACAGGTTATGATATGGTTATGATGGTGACATGGTGCTGACAGGTTATGATATGGTTGTGGTGTTGACATGGTGCTGACAGGTTATGATATGGTTATGATGGTGACATGGTGCTGACAGGTTATGATATGGTTATGATGGTGACATGGTGCTGACAGGTTATGATATGGTTATGATGGTGACATGGTGCTGACAGGTTATGATATGGTTGATGGTGACATGGTGCTGACAGGTTATGATATGGTTATGATGGTGACATGGTGCTGACAGGTTATGATATGGTTATGATGGTGACATGGTGCTGACAGGTTATGATATGGTTATGATGGTGACATGGTGCTGACAGGTTATGATATGGTTATGATGGTGACATGGTGCTGACAGGTTATGATATGGTTATGATGGTGACAGCAGTGTTTTCTCTGCTATTGCCATTTAAAGAAATAAAGATTTGTTATTTACCATTCTACCACATTTGCAATTGCCTTATCTATGCTAATGCAGCTCTGTTTTATAATATATCATGGAGCGGTAATACGTCATGGTATACTTCTTAAACGCAACATCTCCCCTAACCCCTCATTAACTGTGTGATGGTGCTATCATTAATCTATTCATTTACAGTCCCTCACAGAGACTGACTGAACATAGGGCAATTTTAGCAAATGCCAGATGGGCTGGTCTGGGCCTGTCTAAATTGGGGTTTAAGTGCAGAAATGTCATTACTTGTCTAAGGCAATAGAATGGGCCAGTATGGCGGCCTTGAAGGGTAAAAAAATTGTCTGGTTGGTTACAAATGGCCGAGCTGTTTTCTAGTCCGAGTCCATCCCTGCTCAGCTAGCACATAACGATCTGAGAACCATGTATCTGAGATCTTGGTGAGAGCGTGGTTGTCCTATGATTATTTTGCATACAACCGTCCCACAACTTTCTGGGAACGGTGCAGGATATCCAGCTAGCGCTTAACAAACATCTGTGGAAATTTCCATACTTCAGCATAACGTTTTCTGCAGGTTTCCTCATGCTTGTATTTAAAGTCATGTTCTTGGAACATTAAGAAAACGTTCCATAAAAACCATGAGAAAACCTTAGTAACATTCAAAGAACATTCTAAGAATGTTATTTTTAAAAACATATACACTGACTGTACAAAACATTAGGGACACCTGCTCTTTCCGTGGCATAGACTGATCAGGTGAATTCAGGTGAAAGCTATGATCCTTTTTATGTCACTTGTTAAATCCAATTCAATCAGTGTAGATGAAGGAGAGGAGATGTTAAAGAAGTATTTTTAAGCCTTGAGACAATTGAGAGATGGATTGTGTATGTGTGCCATTCAGAGGATGAATGGGAAAGACAAAATAATTAAGTGGCTTTGAACGGGGTATGGTAGAAGGTGCCAGGCACACTGGTTTGTGTGAAGAATTGCAATGCTCCTGGATTTTTCAAGCTCAACAGTTTCCTGTGTGTATCAAGAATGGTCCACCACCCAAAGGACATCCAGCCAACTTGACACAACTGTGGGAAGCATTGTACTCAACATGGGCCAGCATCCCTGTGGAACGCTTTCAACACCTTGTAGAAATCTTTGGACCAGCCCATCCATGCCGTGGCAAATTGAGACTTTTCTGAGGGCAAAGGTGGGTGCAACTCACCTAATGTTTTGTACATTCTGTTCTCAATGTCAACAAAACTCTCTCCATCCTCTATCTTGTTAAGTGTGTTCACACCTGATCATAATGAGTGCTTGTTTCTTTGAAATGGGGTGTTTAAATAGACTAAAATACACAGCTTTGTATGAGTAAAAACAAACATAGCATGCTAACTCCATTCTGGTAGTGCAGTGGACTAATTCCATGGATAGCGAACAGAAGGTCATATATTCAAATCTCACTGATGCCATGCAAAATTGAAATAAATGTGTTTACATGATTACTGCCTAAGCAAATTAGTGTCCTATCTCTGCTTGTAGTACAAAACAGTTAATCCAAACTAAGCTAGCAGTGTTATTAAAAGTCTTATTGAAACGTGTTCTCAGAATGTTATTTAATTATCTCCTAATACCCTATAATTTCTGTTGTCAAAACCTTAATAAAACCCCCCAGGAAAACTTTCAGGCAACCAGAGTAAAACGTTCCCAGAACCTCCCTGCAACCTAAAAATAAACGTTCCCAGAACAGGCGAAATATTAACTTCTGTTTAAAAAACGTTCAGTTTTACCGGTCAGGAAAACGTATGGCTTTGTACCCAGACGCAATGGGAAACCAAAGAGGTACACTCCGACAACTTCCAAGGAACCAAATGTGCCAGCTGGGTGGTTCCTTGAGTATTGTCATAAACAAGGAATACCAATGATATCTATGTTATATCACTGTCTTTACACAACTGGTATGTAAGTGATACCCGCTGACGCCCTGTACATTATCTGGAAGTAATGGACGACGTGGTATGGACGATGTGCATATTATATAAAATGTTCAAAGTGGACAAATGGAGATTATACTGCCTTCATTGCCTCAGATTTAATCTTTCCCTGGGTCTTTTTAACCAGTAATTTATACTCTTTTAATAGATCACCTGAAAGTGGTTTCACACGGCCACTCTGTAATGACCAGAATCTGTATTAACTCCAGGTAGAAGTGACATGGTGTGCTTCCCAAATAGCACCCTATTCCCCACATAGTGCACTACTTTTGACCACAGCCGTATGGGCCCTGGCTTAAAGTAGTGCCCTATAAAGGGAATAGGGTGTTATTTGGGGTCCAGACATGGACATGGTAGAGCTGCTGAAATATATTATAATTAGCCTTCAGGGTATTGTAGCTAAGGAAGCTCTGACTCTGGCTGTACACTGTGCTTCTCTCCGTATAATGGATTTCAATACGTGAGCTCAAATCGCTGGGTTTTCTGTAGAAATAGATATAATCTGTGATATAACCTGTATTTCATACTTCGAGACAACCAACAAAAGAGTTAATGATTATGTAATATAAATCTCTCAAAATAGAGGTCTTTTGATATTTATTTCCATAGTAATTACATACATAGCAAACATTAGGTGCTTTTACACCTGCATTGCTTGCTGTTTGGGGTTTTAGGCTGGGTTTCTGTACAGCACTTTGAGATATCAGCTGATGTAAGAAGGGCTATATAAATACATTTGACATTTGATTTGATTAGGAACACCTTCCCAATATTGAGTTTCACCTCAAGCTTTTGCCCTCAGAACAGCCTCAATTCATCTCTACAAGGTATCGAAAGCGTTTCACAGGGATGCTGGCCCATGTTGACTCCAATGCTTCTCACAGTTGTGTCAAGTTGGCTGGATGTCCTTTGGGTGGTTGATCATTCTTGATACATACAGGAAACTGTTGAGTGTGAAAAACTCAAAAGTGTTGCAGTTCTTGACACAAACCTGTGCACAAAGGCACTTTTTACACTCTGAATGGCACACATACAAAATCAATGTCTCAGTTGTCTCAAAGTAAAAAAAATCCTTCCTTAGCCTGTTTCCTCCCCATTATCTACACTGATTGAAGTGTATTTAACAAGTGACATCATTAAGCTTGTGACCCTGGGTCTCGACCCCGCCCTGTGCAACTGGGTCCTGGACTTTCTGACGGGCAGCCCCCAGCTGGTGAAGGTAGGAAACAACATCTCCACCCCATTGATCCTCAACACTGGGGCCCCACAAGGGTGTGTTCTCAGCCCTCTCCTGTACTCCCTGTTCACCCATGACTGCGTGGCCATGTACACCTCCAACTTAATCATCAAGTTTGCAGACAACACTACAGTGGTAGGCTTGATTACCAACAACAATGAGACAGCTTACAGGGAGGAGGTGTGGGCCCTCGGAATTTGGTGTCAGGAAAATAACATCTCACTCAACGTCAACAAAACAAAGGAGATGATTGTGGACTTCAGGAAACAGCAGAGGAAGCACCCCCCTATCCACATCGACGGGACAGTAGTGGAGAAGGTGGAAAGTTTTAAGTTCCTCGGCATATACATCACAGACAAACTGAAATGGTCCACCCACACAGACAGCGTGGTGAAGAAGGCGCAACAGCGCCTCTTCAACCTCAGGAGCCTGAAGAAATTTTGCGTGTCACCTAAAACCCTCATAAACTTCTACATGCACAATCGAGAGCATCCTGTCAGGCTGTATCACCGCCTGGTACGGCAACTGCACCACCCTCAACCACAAGGCTCTCCAGAGGGTAGTGCGGGCCAATTTTTTTATCAAGGACAACAACCCGAGCCACTGCCTGTTCACCCCGCTATCATCCCCCCCCCACGCTCCCACCTGTCTTGTCTTGCCTTGCCATGTACGGCAGAAAGAGAGAGAGTTTAAGAGCTACTTTTCTATTGTCTTCCCTCTAAGAGGTCAGTATATCACAGCCAATGAATCCTGTCAGTTTTATTACCAGTGAACCAAGGCACCACAGATAAAAAGATGACTTTGTATACCCTCACATCTCCCTGCCAGTCTCACAGAATAGCCGTGCTTGATCAGTTTAGTACCCTAGCTCCACCTCCCGAATGGCTCCTGAGTTGCTCCCGAGTGGCGCAGCGGTCTAATGCACTGCATCTCAGAGCAAGAGGCAGTGTACAATTGGCCCAGCATCGTCCGGGTTTGGCCGGGGTAGGCTGTCATTGTAAATAAGAATTTGCTCTTAACTGACTTGCCAAGTTAAATAAAAGTTCAATTAAAAAAAAACATTTTTTTCCCTCTGCCCCTTCTTTTTTCAGATTCTCATTTCATCTATCCTTGTCTGTCTCTTTCGACACATATGTTCACACATCTTGGGTTGTATATAAAATGACAGTGCAGCTGCTACCTCCTCCCAACCTCCCCCCTCCCTCCCTGGCCGTTTACCAGAAGCCCTGTAATGAAAGGACCAGGGCTAGCCAGAAACAACACAGACAGCCCCAGGCTCTATGCTGGCCCCCAGGGGCCCATTTCTCCTCACAGTCCCAGGATCAGCTCAGTGTGGCGGCCACACATGGAGGAGCTCATTCCCCCTCCCATGGCCATCTCCATCCCCCTGTTGCTCTCTCTTTTTCTTGTCTCTCTCTCTCTCTCTCTCTCTCTTTCTCTCTCTCTCGCTCTCTCTTTCTGTCCCTCTCTCTCTCGGTCCTTCTCAATTCAATTTAAAGAGGCTTTATTGGCATGGGAAACGTGTTTACATTTCCAAAGCAAGTGAAATAAACAATGAACAAAAGTGAGGAGACACAAAACAACAGCAACAGAAAACTAGTCAAAATTAAAAGTAAACATTGCACTCAAAAAGTTTTCAAAAAGATAAAGTCATTTCAAGTATTACATTATGAGCTATGTACAGTATTTTAGTAATGTGCAAATAGTTGTAGTACGAATAAACAGAGAAATATAGGTGGTATTTAAATGTTGTTTGTGATCCGCTGGTTGTCCTTTTCTCATGGCAACTAGCCACACATCTTGCTGCAGTGTTTGCATACAGTGGTATTTTGCCTAACAGATATGGGAGTTTAGCAATGTTTGATTTGTTTTCAAATTCTTTGTGGGTCTCTGCGATCTGTGGGAAATATGTATCTCTAATATGGTCAAACATTTGGCAGGAGGTTAGGAAGAGCAGCTCAGTTTCATTTCATTTTGTGGGCAGTGTGCACATAACCAGGTCTGCCTACGGCAAGGCAAAGCAATGCTTACTGAGTCTGTACATAGTCAAGAGTTTTCTTAATTTTGAGTCAGTCACAGTGGTCAGGTATTCTGCCACTGTGTACTCTCTGTTTAGGGCCAAATAGCATTATAGTTTGCTCTGTTTTTTGTTTGATTCTTTCCAGTGTGTCAAATAATTATATTTTTGCTTTCTCATAATTTGGTTGGGTCTAATTGTGTTGCTGTCCTGGGGCTCTGTGGGGTCTGTTTGTGTTTGTGAACTGAGCCCCAGAACCAGCTGGCTGAGGGGACTCTTCTCTAGGTTTGTCTCTCTGTAGGTGAGGGCTCTGTGGGGACTTTTCTCTAGGTTTGTCTCTCTGTAGGTGAGGGCTCTGAGGGGACTCTTCTCTAGGTTTGTCTCTCTGTAGGTGAGGGCTCTGAGGGGACTTTTCTCTAGGTTTGTCTCTCTGTAGGTGAGGGCTCTGAGGGGACTTTTCTCTAGGTTTGTCTCTCTGTAGGTGAGGGCTTTGTGGTGGAATGTGTGGGCATCGCTTCCTTTTAGGTGGTTGTAGAATTGAACAGCTCTTTTATTGATGTTGATAACTATCTGCTATTGTCCTAATTCTGCTCTGAATGCATTGTTAGGGATTTTGCGTTTTACACTGAGTATATATTTTTTAATTCTGCATGCAGTTTCAATTGGGTGTTTGTCCCATTTTGTGAATTCTTGATTGGTGAGTTGACTCCAGACCTCATAACAATAGAGGGCAATGGGTTTTATAACTTATTTTCTACACAGATCCTAATTGAGATGTGAGTTTTATGTTCCTTTTGATGTCTTAGAAGGCCCTACTTGCCTTGTCTGTTAGATCGTTCACAGACTTGTGGAAGTTACCTGTGGTGTTGATGTTAAGGCCGAGTTAAGCATAGTTCTTTGTGTGCTATAGGGCAACGGTGTCTAGATTGAATTTGTATTTGTTGTACTGTATATTGGAACTTTTTGGAACACCATTATTTTTGTCTTACTGAGATTCACCATCAGGGCCCAAGTTTGACAGTAGGCCTATAGGCCCTCCTTGGTTGGGGACAGAAGCACCAAACAGTAGACATTTGATTTTTTTGTCCAGTAGGGTGGGGCCGGGAGCTGCAGACTTTTCTTGTGCATTGGGGAAAGTGGAAAAAGCTTTTCCAATCACTCCCTTGAGTGCTGCGGCCACGCTTTCTTGCTGTGAACTATTACGTGGCTGGGTGGCCCTAGTTGGCCATCAGATAGCAGGTGAGGGTGCGCTGAGTATTTGGGCACCAGAGTTTAGCCGCTGTGTGTTTGGGGAAAAGTATATTTCCTTGTATGTATTTCCCATTTGAGTCCATAAGGAGTACAATCTGTGGCTTTTGTGTGTCTTCAGTGGGTGTCGAGGGGTTTTCATGGGGGCTGCTAGGAGGGAGTCATTTGTCTGTTCTACTGTGGTGTTGAGGCTGTGGTCAGGATCTGTTGTGGGCTGTTCGACTGGCTTCTCTGGGGTAGTGGCCAGCTCTTTCATGGTTTGTTGTTCTGCTGGCTTCTCTGGGGGAGTGGCCAGCTCTTTCATGGTTTGTTGTTCTGCTGGCTTCTCTGGAGGAGTGGCCAGCTCTTTCATGGTTTGTTGTTCTGCTGGCTTCTCTGGAGGATTGGCCAGCTCTTTCATGGGCTGTTCTGCTGGCTTCTCTGGGGGAGTGGCCAGCTCTTTCATGGGTTGTTCTGCTGGCTTCTCTGGAGGAGTGGCCAGCTCTTTCATGGGCTGTTCTGCTGGCTTCTCTGGGGGAGTGGCCAGCTCTTTCATGGTTTGTTGTTCTGCTGGCTTCTCTGGGGGAGTGGCCAGCTCTTTCATGGTTTGTTGTTCTGCTGGCTTCTCTGGGGGAGTGGCCAGCTCTTTCATGGGTTGTTCTGCTGGCTTCTCTGGAGGAGTGGCCAGCTCTTTCATGGGTTGTTCGACTGGCTTCTCTGGAGGAGTGGCCAGCTCTTTCATGGGTTGTTCGACTGGCTTCTCTGGGGGAGTGGCCAGCTCTTTCATGGGTTGTTCTGCTGGCTTCTCTGGAGGAGTGGCCAGCTCTTTCATGGGTTGTTCTGCTGGCTTCTCTGGGGGAGTGGCCAGCTCTTTCATGGGTTGTTCTGCTGGCTTCTCTGGAGGAGTGGCCAGCTCTTTCATGGGCTGTTCTGCTGTCTTCTCTGGAGAAGTGGCCAGCTCTTTCATGGGTTGTTCTCTCTCTTTCTCTTGCTCCATCTCAGTCCCTACATTCACATTTATCTCCTTCATAATCCTACCATGCCTCCCTCACATATCTCTCTCTCTCTGTTTCACCAATACCAGCAAAAATAGCAGACTTACATTAATAATCCTTCAACATATTGGAGCGATATTGCTACAATAAAAGCCCCTGCACCCAACAATCATACTTTATATAATACATAATGTTAAATACCTTACAAAATAATATAGTAGTGTTGGATACTCCTTCTTTGTGTTTTAGGGGAAATCAAAAGTGGCCAAGTGCCAACGTTTCTAACTGCAGCCTCCCTCCGACTATGCCTGAGGGGAAAAGCACCCTGCCCAAAATAATGAGGTGGATGACATATGCTGTCTGTCAATGGGAAGTTACAGCAACACGAGATGCTAATGTGATATTGGCTTGTCACTACAGGATGTCTAGCAGAATGACAAGCTAACCTTTAGAGATGACAATCAATTATTGTTATTGTTGTTGCTTATACAATATATATATATATATATAGTATAAGAAAACACATTTTAAAGAGTATATATATATATATTGCCTTTATTACTTTTGTCTATATTATTACCTTGGTCAAACCTGATATGCTATGGTAACACAAGATAATACCACATAAGGAACAGGGGAGTAGATGAACTCAATCAGTTAATCAGATCATGTTTTAAACTGTTAACCACCACATAGAGTATGCAGTAAATACAACACTACTATGACAGCCACATAAAACGGAATGTACAAAACATTAGGAACACCTGCTCTTTCTGTGACTGACCATAGAACCCCCCCCCCCCCACACACTCACACAGACACACACTCACACACACACTCACAGACACACACTCACACTCACACACACACACACACACACACACACGCACACGCTTAATCGATCTACCTTAGAGTGGACACTGGACAGCCACACAGGGATTAACTGAACCTCTTGCTGCCTGGCTGGCTGGCTGTAGACTCCGTGACCTGAATCTCATTTAGAAACAACTACCATAGGGACACTGAGTCACTGACCAGAGCATGTAAAATAACTGAGGCATTGATAGATGTACAAATTCATTAGCAACTGTCTGGAAACAGAAGCCCTGTTTATACCTGGCGCCAAAATGCATCCTTGGTCCTGATCTTTTCCACATTCTGATTGTGCCCAGATTTTCAGATTTGCATCTAAACACGGTATTGAAACGTGTCTCTTATCTGTTGACTGTGCCCACACTGTGACCAGATTTCCAGGTCCCTCCCTGTATGAAAATTATTTGACACACATTCTTTAAAAAGAATATTCCTTTTTTAAAATGTTAAGTCACATATTGATGTCATAGTTAAATGGTGGCACTTGTCAAGGATTTTACAAGGTGGGAAAATTATGATTAAAACGGTTTCACTGTCCAGATCCGTCTACACTTGTAAGATATTCAAAGACAATGTGTGCCTGACTATCTCCGGAGGTGGTCAGGAAGATTTCATCAGAATCAGATCAGAATCTGTCTTTTGATCGTCAACACTTGTCTACAAATGTGGGCCAAATCAGAATATGGACACAATCAGGACAAGGACATATGTTAACACCAGGTATAAATGATGAGTAATGAGTTGTAATTCTAATGCAGCACCAAGGGAGAAGCATTGTGCAGGTGTGGGTGTTCACATGGAGAAGCATGGTTCTGGTGTGGGTGTTTACACGGAGAAGCATGGTGCTGGTATGGGTGTTCACACGGAGAAGCATGGTGCTGGTGTGGGTGTTCACATGGAGAAGCATGGTGCTGGTGTGGGTGTTCACATGGAGAAGCATGGTGCTGGTGTGAGTGTTCACACGGAGAAGCATGGTGCTGGTGTGGGTGTTCACACGGAGAAGCATGGTGCTGGTGTGGGTGTTCACACGGAGAAGAATGGTGCTGGTGTGGGTGTTCACATGGAGAAGCATGGTGCTGGTGTGGGTGTTCACATGGAGAAGAATGGTTTGGGTGTTCACACGGAGAAGCATGGTTTGGGTGTTCACACGGAGAAGAATGGTTTGGGTGTTCACACGGAGAAGCATGGTTTGGGTGTTCACACGGAGAAGCATGGTTTGGGTGTTCACACGGAGAAGCATGGTTTGGGTGTTCGCAGGGAGAAGCATGGTTTGGGTGTTCACACGGAGAAGCATGGTTTGGGTGTTCGCATGGAGAAGCATGGTTTGGGTGTTCACACAGAGAAGCATGGTTTGGGTGTTCACACGGAGAAGCATGGTTTGGGTGTTCACATGGAGAAGCATGGTTTGGGTGTTCGCAGGGAGAAGCATGGTTTGGGTGTTCGCAGGGAGAAGCATGGTTTGGGTGTTCACACGGAGAAGCATGGTTTGGGTGTTCACACGGAGAGGCATGGTGCTGGTGTGGGTGTTCACATGGAGAAGAATGGTTTGGGTGTTCACAGGGAGAAGCATGGTTTGGGTGTTCACACAGAGAAGCATGGTTTGGGTGTTCACATGGAGAAGCATGGTTTGGGTGTTCACATGGAGAAGCATGGTTTGGGTGTTCACAGGGAGAAGCATGGTTTGGGTGTTCACAGGGAGAAGCATGGTTTGGGTGTTCACACGGAGAAGCATGGTTTGGGTGTTCACACGGAGAAGCATGGTTTGGGTGTTCACATGTAGAAGCATTGTTCACACGACGAAGCATGGTTTGGGTGTTCACACGGAGAAGAATGGTTTGGGTGTTCACACGGAGAGGCATGGTGCTGGTGTGGGTGTTCACATGGAGAAGAAGGGTTTGGGTGTTCACAGGGAGAAGCATGGTTTGGGTGTTCACACAGAGAAGCATGGTTTGGGTGTTCACATGGAGAATCATGGTTTGGGTGTTCACATGGAGAAGCATGGTTTGGGTGTTCACAGGGAGAAGCATGGTTTGGGTGTTCGCAGGGAGAAGCATGGTTTGGGTGTTCGCAGGGAGAAGCATGGTTTGGGTGTTCGCAGGGAGAAGCATGGTTTGGGTGTTCACATGGAGAAGCATGGTTTGGGTGTTCACACAGAGAAGCATGGTTTGGGTGTTCACACAGAGAAGCATGGTTTGGGTGTTCACACGGAGAAGCATGGTTTGGGTGTTCACATGGAGAAGCATGGTTTGGGTGTTCGCAGGGAGAAGCATGGTTTGGGTGTTCGCAGGGAGAAGCATGGTTTGGGTGTTCACACGGAGAAGCATGGTTTGGGTGTTCACACGGAGAGGCATGGTGCTGGTGTGGGTGTTCACATGGAGAAGAATGGTTTGGGTGTTCACAGGGAGAAGCATGGTTTGGGTGTTCACACAGAGAAGCATGGTTTGGGTGTTCACATGGAGAAGCATGGTTTGGGTGTTCACATGGAGAAGCATGGTTTGGGTGTTCGCAGGGAGAAGCATGGTTTGGGTGTTCACAGGGAGAAGCATGGTTTGGGTGTTCACACGGAAAAGCATGGTTTGGGTGTTCACACGGAGAAGCATGGTTTGGGTGTTCACATGGAGAAGCATTGTTCACACGACGAAGCATGGTTTGGGTGTTCACACGGAGAAGAATGGTTTGGGTGTTCACACGGAGAGGCATGGTGCTGGTGTGGGTGTTCACATGGAGAAGAATGGTTTGGGTGTTCACATGGAGAAGCATGGTTTGGGTGTTCACACAGAGAAGCATGGTTTGGGTGTTCACACAGAGAAGCATGGTTTGGGTGTTCACATGGAGAAGCATGGTTTGGGTGTTCACAGGGAGAAGCATGGTTTGGGTGTTCGCAGGGAGAAGCATGGTTTGGGTGTTCACAGGGAGAAGCATGGTTTGGGTGTTCACACGGAGAAGCATGGTTTGGGTGTTCACACGGAGAAGCATGGTTTGGGTGTTCACATGGAGAAGCATTGTTCACACGACGAAGCATGGTTTGGGTGTTCACACGGAGAAGAATGGTTTGGGTGTTCACACGGAGAAGCACCATACCAAACTGAAAGTCTTCCGACTAGCTTGGAAAGACAGTACCATGCAGTATCAAAGAGCCCTCACTGCTGCTCGATCATCCTATTTTTCCAACCTAATTGAGGAAAATAATAACAATCCGAAATGTATTTTTGATACTGTCGCAAAGCTAACTAAAAAGCAGCATTCCCCAAGAGTGGATGGCTTTCACTTCAGCAGTAATAAATTCATGAACTTCTTTGAGGAAAAGATCATGATAATTAGAAAGCAAATTATAAACTCCTCTTTAAATCTGCATATTCCTACAAAGCTCAGTTGTCCTGAGTCTGCACAACTCTGCCAGGACCTAGGATCAAGGGAGACACTCAAGTGTTTTAGTACTATATCTTTTGACACAATGATGAAAATAATCATGGCCTCTAAACCTTCAAGCTGCATACTGGACCCTATCCCAACTAAACTACTGAAAGAGCTGCTTTCTGTGCTTGGCCCTCCTATGTTGAACATACAGTAATAAACAGTTCTTTATCTACCGGATGTGTACCAATCTCACTAAAAGTGGCAGTAATAAAGCCTCTCTTGAAAAAGCCAAACCTTGACCCAGAAAATATAAAAACTATCGGCCTATATCGAATCTCCCATTCCTCTCAAACGTTTTTGAAAAAGCCGTTGCGCAGCAACTCACTGCCTTCCTGAAGACAAACAATGTATACGAAATGCTTCAGTCTGGTTTTAGACCCCATCATAGAACTGAGACTGCACTTGTGAAGGTGGTAAATGACCTTTTAATGGCGTCAGACCGAGGCTATGCATCTGTCCTCTGCTCCTAGACCTTAGTGCTGCTTTTGATACCATCGATCACCACATTCTTTTGGAGAGATTGGAAACCCAAATTGGTCTACACAGACAAGCTCTGGCCTGGTTTAGATCTTATCTGTCGGAAAGATATCAGTTTTTCTCTGTGAATAGTTTGTCCTCTGACAAATCAACTGTACATTTCGGTGTTCCTCAAGGTTCCGTTTTAGGACCACTATTGTTTTCACTATATATTTTACCTCTTGGGGATGTCATTCGAAAACATAACGTTAACTTTCACTGCTATACAGATGACACACAGCTGTACATTTCAATGAAACATGGTGAAGCCCCAAAATTGCCCTCGCTGGAAGCCTGTGTTCCAGACATAAGGAAGTGGATGGCTGCAAACTTTCTACTTTTAAACTCGGACAAAACAGAGATGCTTGTTCAAGGTCCCAAGAAACAAAGAGATCTTCTGTTGAATCTGACAATTAATCTTGATGGTTGTACAGTCATCTCAAATAAAACTGTGAAGGACCTCGGCGTTACTCTGGACCCTGATCTCTCTTTTGACGAACATATCAAGATTGTTTCAAGGACAGCTTTTTTCCATCTGCGTAACATTGCAAAGATCAGAAATGTTCTGTCCAAAATGTATGCAGAAAAATGTATCCATGCTTATGTTACTTCTAGGTTAGACTACTGCAATGCTCTACTTTCTGGCTACCCGGATAAAGCACTAAATAAACTTCAGTTAGTGCTAAATACGGCTGCTAGAATCCTGACTAGAACCAAAAAATGTGATCATATTACTCCAGTGCTAGCCTCCCTTCCCCGGCTTCCTGTTAAGGCAAGCGCTGATTTCAAGGTTTTACTGCTAACCTACATAGCATTACATGGGCTTGCTTCTACCTATCTTTCCGATTTGGTCCTGCCGTACATACCTACACGTACGCTATGGTCACAAGACGCAGGCCTCCTAATTGTCCCTAGAATTTCTAAGCAAACAGCTGGAGGCAGGGCTTTCTCCTATAGAGCTCCATTTTTATGAAATGGCCTGCCTACCCATGTGAGAAACGCAGACTCGGTCTCAACCTTTAAGTCTTTATTGAAGACTCATCTCTTCAGTAGGTCCTATGATTGAGTATAGTCTGGCCCAGGAGTGTGAAGGTGAACGGAAAGGCACTGGAGCAACGAACCACCCTTGCTGTCTCTGCCTAGCCGGTTCCCCTCTCTCCACTGGGATTCTCTGCCTGTAACCCTATTACAGGGGCCGAGTCACTGGCTTACTGGTGCTCTTCCATGCCGTCCCTAGGAGGGGTGCGTCTCTTGAGTGGGTTGAGTCACTGACGTGGTCTTCCTGTTAGGGTTGGCGGTCCCCCTTGGGTTGTGCCGTGGCGGACTCGTCCTCTTTGTGGGCTAGACTCGGCCTTGTCTCAGGATGGTAAGTTGGTGGTTGAAGATATCCCTCTAGTGGTGTGGGGGCTGTGCTTTGGCAAAGTGGGTGGGGTTATATCCTGCCTGTTTGGCCCTGTCCGGGGGTGTCATCGGATGGGGCCACAGTGTCTCCTGACCCTTCCTGTCTCAGCCTCCAGTATTTATGTTGCAGTAGTTTATATGTAGGGGGGCTAGGGTCAGTCTGTTATATCTGGAGTATTTCTCCAGTGTCCTGTGTGAATTTAAGTATGCTTTCTCTAATTCTCTCTTTCTCTCTCTCGGGGGACCTGAGCCCTAGGACCATGCCTCAGGACTACCTGGCATGATGACTCCTTGCTGTCCCCAGTCCACCTGGCCGTGCTGCTGCTCCAGTTTCAACTGTTCTGCCTGCGGCTATGGAACCCTGACCTGTTCACTGGACGTGCTACCTGTCCCAGACCTGCTGTTTTGAACTCTCTAGAGACAGCAGGAGCGGTAGAGATACTCTCAATGATCGGCTATGAAAAGCCAACTGACATTTACTCCTGAGGTGCTGACTTGTTGCACCCTCGACAACTACTGTGATTATTACTATTATTTGACCATGCTGATCATTTATGAACATTTGAACATCTTGGCCATGTTCTGTTATAATCTCCACCCGGCACAGCCAGAAGAGAACTGGCCACCCCTCATAGCCTGGTTCCTCTCTAGGTTTCTTCCTAGGTTTTGGCCTTTCTAGGGAGTTTTTCCTAGCCACCGTGCTTCTACACCTGCATTGCTTGCTGTTTGGGGTTTTAGGCTGGGTTTCTGTACAGCACTTTGAGATATCAGCTGATGTAAGAAGGGCTTTATAAATACATTTGATTTGATTTGAGAAGCAGAGGTGTCATGGCCATAGGAAGCACAGGGGCACCAGACCATTCAGATTTGTCTTGTTGTTTAAATTTTGTTTATTACATTTTTATTGTTGTTGTTGTTTCTCTGTGATACTACTAGCCACCTAGATATTTTAGGAAGTTGGCTATAGCTAATCCAGATAGGTTCCCAATCTCCGAACCTCATAACTAGCCACTGTACCAAGAAGCCATTTCAGGCTATCAATTTAGTCAGAGTAGCTAGCTTCTCCAACTATCTTAGCTTGTCACGCCCTTATCTGTTTCACCTGTCCTTGTGATTGTCTCCACCCCCTCCAGGTGTCACTGATTTTCCCCAGTGTATTTATCTCTGTGTTTCCTGTCTCTCTGTGCCAGTTCATCTTGTATGTTTTTCCAAGTCAACCAACGTTTTTCCCGTTCTCCTGCTTTTTGCTATTCTCCTTTTTCTAGTCCTTCCGGTTTTGACCCGTGCCTGTTTCTGGACTCTGTACCCGCCTGCCTGACCATTCTGGCTGCCTTGACCACGAGCCTGTCTGCCACTCTGTACCTCCTGGACTCTGATCTGGTTTTGACCTTTTGCCTGTCCACAACCATTCTCTTGCCTACTCCTTTTGGAATAATAAACATTGTAAGACTCCAACCATCTGCATCTGGGTCTCGTCTTGTGTCAATATATAGCTGGCATGCCTGCTGGCAAAGTCAGTAGACATTAGAAAAGCAAGCAATAACTAAATGTTCTGAATATTACTTCCATTCCTTTTAATCTTTTACCTACATTTTAAAAGATATGGAAAGAAGCATACGCGACCATCCGGCTCAAACCTAATCGAGCATCTGACATTAACAGACACCACACTTCTATACAGACACCACTAGATTCTGATAGTTAAGTAAGCGAAATACAAATCTAAAACAACTGTCTTGGAGAATCGACTAGGCTGCAGTCAACTGGAAAAATTATCTCAGGTGGAATTTTGAGTGGAACGCTTGCTGTCGTAACGTTAGTGAATACATTATAGCATCGGCGCTACTTGAGTGTGTGGGTTTGCCTTTTCTTAATGTATTTTGCGTGGAACATAGACAATGATATGGTGCTGGAGACAGATTTTGAATATGAGGGCAAAAAGTGGTGAAGAGTCCCTTTCAGCCAATTTCAGAATATAAGATCTGTCTTTATAGAAACTGTTAAATTAAATGGGACCACCTGATGTGTGAGATTGACCTGGGTCTCTCTGTGAGGTTAAATAATTTAATTGAGTGAAACTCTAATTAATGGACAATCAATGGACAAGAAGGAGAGGAGATAGAGGGGAGTATGAGTGGAGGAGAAGGGGGGTAAAGTGGGGCATTTGGGATTAGAGGGTGGTAGAGGAATGAGAGGGAGGTAGAGGGGGAAGTGGGGATATGGGGGAGAGTTATTTCAGGGGATCTAATCTAAGAGTTATGAATGATTTAATGGAATGATGAGATGACAATATAGGATGATTCAAAGCAGAAGCCAGGTAGATATCTTAAATATCGTGTGTTAGCTCTTTCTGAGTTTGCTAAACACAAATACAGGCTTTGGACACATTTAAAGATTAATAAGATTTAGATCACCTTATTAATCAATTGTACACAAGGTCCAACTGAAGTTTGACATCCGTTTTAACCCAGCGCCCGAAAAAGACACACAGAGGACTGAATAGTAACGTGTCAGTGTGGTGACTGATGAATTCAGATGAAAATATAGTTGTGTTAGAGTCCTCAAATTAAAGTGATTTATACTAAGCCTTCTTTTCCTCTTCCCCCAATCAGCCCCTCTGTCCTTAATTAGTACCAGGGGAAAGAGAGAACGAGGGACCGATGGATGAGTGGCCTGTCAGTTTCTCTTTCATTATTTATCTACAGTATCTATCTGAGGTGACAAGCTGTGTCCCAAATGGCACCCTATTCCCTTTATAGTGAACTACTTTAGGGCTCATAGAGCTCTGGTCAAAAGTAGTGCACTATGTAGGGAATAGGGTGCCATCTGGGATACAACCCTGATGTATAATATCTACTAATTAGACTTTCCTTTGGCGACAACCGACGGCAACATACTGCCACTCGTCATTTGGCTATGACTGGTGGAAATGCAAATATTAGTAGCTGTGGTTTTAAAGTGTGAAGCATCACTTCTCTTTAATGATGGATAATATTTTCTTAGATCTATATTTTGCTACCGTGTTGCTACGGCCCACAGATGCAGAGGAATGTGATGTGAATTAAAAGTGACAAATGTTGTATAGCGAAGGTGAAAGTGAGAATCAGAGGCAGTGGTGTAGTGGTGCCTGGAGAAGTGGGTATACTCACAATGTTTTTTACATTTTCCCAAATGGCCCGAAGGAAAGGCTCCCTGTGTAAAACATTCTATGAGAAACAGTGACATACACTGTTGAACTAGAATGATAAACCCTGTATTGGTCTTTCACAGTCAAGCCAACCCAAGCTGTACTGTGCAAGTGGGCTAACAGTAGGTCTACTATTGAAACAGATAAATTAGTTACACTTTTTTTTGTAGAAAAACAACAAAACTGAATTTTCGAAGTCCAACACAATATGGTTAAACCTTTATTTATCCAGGTAAGCTAGTTGAGAACAAGTTCTCATTTACAACTGCGACTTGGCCAAGATAAAGCAAAGCAGTGAAACACAAAACAACAACACAGAGTTATACATGGAATAACAAACACAGTCAATAATACAATAGAAAAGGTCTATATACAGTGTGTGCAAATGAGGTAGGATAAGGGAGGTAAGGCAATGAATAGGCCATAGTGGCGAAATAATTACAATTTAGCAATTAAAACACTGGAGTGATAGATGTGCAGAAGATGAACGTGCAAGTAGAGATATTGGGGTGCAAAGGAGCAATAAATAAATAAATAACAGTAACAGCTCAACCGGTGTCGCTTATTCAGCCGACAGAAACTTTCAACCGGTTCTCCCCGTTAAGCGAGTCGGAGTCAGAGGCCGAGACTTCTCTGGTCTCTGCTCCTCCCGTTGTGGGGTCTGAGACGCCGACGGCTCCCACCATTAGCTCTGACAAATTGAAAACCCTAGTCATTGGCGACTCCATTACCCGCAGTATTAGACTTAAAACTAATCATCCAGCGATCATACACTGTTTACCAGGGGGCAGGGCTACCGACGTTAAGGCTAATCTAAAGACGGTGCTGGCTAAAGCTAAAACTGGCGAGTGTAGAGAGTATAGAGATATTGTTATCCACGTCGGCACCAACGATGTTAGGATGAAACAGTCAGAGGTCACCAAGCGCAACATAGCTTCAGCATGTAAATCAGCTAGAAAGATGTGTCGGCATCGATTAATTGTCTCTGGCCCCCTCCCAGTTAGGGGGAGTGATGAGCTCTACAGCAGAGTCTCACAACTCAATCGCTGGATGAAAACTGTTTTCTGCCCCTCCCAAAAGATAGAATTTGTAGATAACTGGCCCTCTTTCTGGGATTCACCCACAAACAGGACCAAGCCTGGCCTGCTGAGGAGTGACGGACTCCATCCTAGCTGGAGGGGTGCTCTCATCTTATCTACGAACATAGACAGGGCTCTAACTCCTCTAGCTCCACAATGAAATAGGGTGCAGGCCAGGCAACAGGCTGTTAGCCAGCCTGCCAGCTTAGTGGAGTCTGCCACTAGCACAGTTAGCGTAGTCAGCTCAGCTTTCCCCATTGAGACCGTGTCTGTGCCTCGATCTAGGTTGGGCAAAATTAAAAATGGCGGTGTTCGCTTCAGTAATCTTACTAGTATAAAGACCTCCTCCATTCCTGCCATTATTGAAAGAGATTGTGATACTTCACATCTCAAAATTGGGTTACTTAATGTTAGATCCCTCACTTCCAAGGCAGTTATCCTCTTACATCTAGGGGGCAGTAATTTCACGGCTGGATAAAAAACGTACCCGATTTAATCTGATTATTAGTCCTGCCCAGAAACTGGAATATGCATATAATTATTAGCTTTGGAGAGAAAACACTCCAAAGTTTCTGAAACTGTTTGAATGGTGTCTGTGAGTATAACAGAACTCCTATGGCAGGCAAAAACCTGAGATGCTTCTGTTCAGGAAGTACCCTGTCTGAACATTTCTTGCCCTTCTTGATTATCTCTATCGTTTACAAAGGATCTCTGCTCTTACGTGACACTTCTCACGTCAACAATGGAGTCTCACAGCCCGGGAAAAACAGGAATGATGTAATTCAAAGCCCTGGCTGAAGCACACGAGAGCAAAAGCTGAGTGGTCAGTCAATGGACTAAGCCTTAGGCGCGTGACACGCCCCGCCCCCGGCTTTTGGTTTTTTCCTCAGTTTACAGACAGGCAGATTCCCGGTCGGAATATTATCGCTTCTCTACGAGATAAATTGCATAAATATTGGTTTTAAACAGCGGTTGACATGCTTCGAAGTACGGTAATGGAATATTTAGAAATTTTTTGTCATATTTTGCGTCATGCTCGTGGCCGAGATTTAGCGTTGGGATAGTGTCTAGAACGCACGAACAAAACGTCGCTGTTTGGATATAACGATGGATTATTTGGGACCAAACCTACATTTGTTATTGAAGTAGAAGTCCTGGCAGTGTATTCTGATGAAGAACAAGCAAGGTAAGAACATTTTTCTTATAGGAAATGTGATTTTGGTGAAGGCTAAACTTGCAGGGTGTCTAAATAGCTAGCCCTGTAACGCCGGGCTATGTACTTACATTATTGCAAAATGTGCTTCATCCGAAAAGCTATTTTAAAATCGGACATATCGAGTGCATAGAGGAGTTCTGTATCTATAATTCTTAAAATAATTGTTATGCTTTTTGTGAACGTTTATCGTGAGTAATTTAGTAAAATCACCGGAAGTGTTCGGTGGGAATGCTAGTTCTGAACGTCACATGCTAATGTAAAAAGCTGGTTTTTGATATAAATATGAACTTGATTGAACAGACATGCATGTATTGTATAACACAATGTCCTAGGTGTGTCATCTGATGAAGATCATCAAAGGTTAGTGCTGCATTTAGATATGGTTTGGGTTTATGTGACATGATATGCTAGCTTGAAAAATGGCTGTGTGATTATTCCTGGCTGGGTACTCTGCTGACATAATCTAATGTTTTGCTTTCGCTGTAAAGCCTTTTTGAAATCGGACAGTTTGGTTAGATAAAGGAGAGTCTTGTCTTTAAATAGCTGTAACATAGTCATATGTTTGAAAAGTGTAAGTTTTCGGATTTAGAGGAGTTTGAATTTCGCGCCCCGCCCATCATTGGATATTGGAGCAGACGTTCCGCTAGCGGAACGTGTAGATGTAAGAGGTTTTAAAGTCAATGAACTAATCACTGATCAAAATCTTGATGTGATTGGCCTGACTGAAACATGGCTTAAGCCTGATGAATTTACTGTGCTAAATGAGGCCTCACCCCCTGGTTACACTAGTGACCATACCCCCCGTGCATCCGGCAAAGGCGGAGGTGTTGCTAACATTTACGATAGCAAATTTCAATTTACAAAAAAAAAAACAATGACGTTTTCGTCTTTTGAGCTTCTAGTCATGAAATCTATGCAGCCTACTCAATCACTTTTTATAGCTACTGTTTACAGGCCTCCTGGGCCATATGCAGTGTTCCTTACTGAGTTCCCTGAATTCCTATCGGATCTTGTAGTCATAGCAGATAATATTCTAATTTTTGGTGACTTTAACATTCACATGGAAAAGTCCACAGACCCACTCCAAAAGGCTTTCGGAGCCATCATCGACTCAGTGGGTTTTGTCCAACATGTCTCTGGACCTACTCACTGCCAAAGTTATACTCTGGACCTAGTTTTGTCCCATGGAATAAATGTTGTGGATCTTAATGTTTTTCCTCATAATCCTGGATTATCGGACCACCATTTTATTGCGTTTACAATTGCAACAAATAATCTGCTCAGACCCCAACCAAGGAAGATTAAAAGTCGTGCTATAAATTCTCAGACAACCCAAAGATTCCTTGATGCCCTTCCAGACTCCCTCTGCCTACCCAAGGACGTCAGAGGACAAGAATCAGTTAACCACCTAACCGAGGAACTCAATTTAACCTTGCGCAATACCCTAGATGCAGTTGCACCCCTAAAAATTAAAAACATCTGTCATAAGAAACTAGCTCCCTGGTATACAGAAAATACACAAGCTCTGAAGCAAGCTTCCAGAAAATTGGAACGGAAATGGCACCACACTAAACTGGAAGTCTTCCGACTAGCTTGGAAAGACAGTACCGTGCAGTATCGAAGAGCCCTCACTGCTGCACGATCATCCTATTTTTCCAACTTAATTGAGGAAAATAAGAACAATCCGAAATTTCTTTTTGACACTGTCGCAAAGCTAACTAAAAAGCAGCATTCGCAAATGGAGGATGGCTTTCACTTCAGCAGTAATAAATTTATGAACTTCTTTGAGGAAAAGCAAATTACGGACTCCTCTTTAAATCTGGGTATTCCTCCAGGGCTCCATTGTCCTGAGTCTGCACAACTCTGCCAGGACCTAGGATCAAGGGAGATACTAAAGTGTTTTAGTACTATATCTCTTGACATAATGATGAAAATAATCATGGCCTCCAAACCCTCAAGCTGCATACTGGACCCTATTCCAACTAAACTACTGAAAGAGCTGCTTCCTGTGCTTGGCCCTCCTATGTTGAACATAATAAACGGCTCTCTATCCACCGGATATGTACCAAGCTCACTAAAAGTGGCAGTAATAAAGCCTCTCTTGAAAAAGCCGAATCTTGACCCAGAAATTATAAAAAACTATCGGCCTATATCGAATCTTCCATTCCTCTCAAAAATTTTAGAAAAAGTTGTTGCGCAGCAACTCACTGCCTTCCTGAAGACAAACAATGTATACGAAACGCTTCAGTCTGGTTTTAGACCCCATCATAGCACTGAGACTGCACTTGTGAAGGTGGTAAATGACCTTTTAATGACGTCAGACCGAGGCTCTGCATCTGTCCTCATGCTCCTAGATCTTAGTGCCGCTTTTGATACCATCGATCACCACATTCTTTTGGAGAGATTGGAAACCCAAATTGGTCTACATGGACAAGTTCTGGCCTGGTTTAGATCTTATCTGTCGGAAAGATTTCAGTTTGTCTTTGTGAATGGTTCATCCTCTGACAAATCAATTGTAAATTTCGGTGTTCCTCAAGGTTCCGTTCTAGGACCACTATTGTTTTCACTATATATTCTTGGGGATGTCATTCGAAAACATAATGTTAAATTTCACTGCTATGCTGACGACACACAGCTGTACATTTCAATGAAACATGGTGAAGCCCCAAAATTGCCCTCGCTAGAAGCCTGTGTTTCAGACATAAGGAAGTGGATGGCTGCAAATTTTCTACTTTTAAACTCGGACAAAACAGAGATGCTTGTCCTAGGTCCCAAGAAACAAAGAGATCTTCTGTTGAATCTGACAATTAATCTGGATGGTTGTACAGTCGTCTCAAATAAAACTGTGAAGGACCTCGGCGTTACTCTGGACCCTGATCTCTCTTTTGAAGAACATATCAAGACTGCTTCAAGGACAGCTTTTTTCCACCTACGTAACATTGCAAAAATCAGAAACTTTCTGTCCAAAAATGACGCAGAAAAATTAATCCATGCTTTTGTTACTTCTAGGCTCGACTACTGCAATGCTCTACTTTCCGGCTACCCGGATAAAGCACTAAACAAACTTCAGTTAGTGCTAAATACGGCTGCTAGAATCCTGACTAGAACCAAAAAGTTTGATCATATTACTCCAGTGCTAGCCTCCCTACACTGGCTTCCTGTTAAGGCAAGGGCTGATTTCAAGGTTTTACTGCTAACCTACAAAGCATTACATGGGCTTGCTCCTACCTATCTTTCCGATTTGGTCCTGCCGTACATACCTACACGTACGCTACGGTCACAAGACGCAGGCCTCCTAATTGTCCCTAGAATTTCTAAGCAAACGGCTGGAGGTAGGGCTTTCTCCTATAGAGCTCCATTTTTATGGAATGGTCTGCCTACCCATGTGAGAGACGCAGACTCAGTCTCAACCTTTAAGTCTTTACTGAAGACTTATCTCTTCAGTAGGTCCTATGATTAAGTATAGTCTGGCCCAGGAGTGTGAAGGTGAACGGAAAGGCTGGAGCAACGAACCACCCTTGCTGTCTCTGCCTTGTCGGTTCCCCTCTTCCCACTGGGATTCTCTGCCTCTAACCCTTTTACAGGGGCTGAGTCACTGACTTACTGGTGTTCTTCCATGCCGTCCATGGGAGGGGTGCGTCACTTGAGTAGGTTGAGCCACTGACGTGGTCTTCCTGTCTGGGTTGGCGCCCCCCCTTAGGTTGTGCCGTGGCGGAGTTCTTTGTGGGCTATACTCGGCCTTGTCTTCGGACGGTAAGTTGGTGGTTGTAGATATCCCTCTAGTGGTGTGGGGGCTGTGCTTTGGCATAGTGGGTGGGGTTATATCCTGCCTGTTTGGCCCTGTCCGGGGGTATCATCGGATGGGGCCACAGTGTCTTCTGATCCCTCCTGTCTCAGCCTCCAGTATTTATGCTGCAGTAGTTTATGTGTCGGGGGGCTAGGGTCAGTCTGTTACATCTGGAGTATTCTCTTGTCTTATCCGGTGTCCTGTGTGAATGTAAATATGCTCTCTCTAATTCTCTCTTTCTCTCTTTCTTTCTTTCTCTCGGAGGACCTGAGCCCTAGGACCATGCCTCAGGACTACCTGGCATGATGACTCCTTGCTGTCCCCAGTCCACCTGGCCATGCTGCTGCTCCAGTTTCAACTGTTCTGCCTGCGGCTACGGAACCCTGACCTGTTCACCGGACGTGCTTGTTGCACCCTCGACAACTACTATGATTATTATTATTTGACCATGCTGGTCATTTACGAACATTTTAACATCTTGACCATGTTCTGTTATAATATCCACCCGGCACAGCCAGAAGAGGACTGGCCACCCCTCATAGCCTGGTTCCTCTCTAGGTTTCTTCCTAGGTTTTTGGCCTTTCTCAGGAGTTTTTCCTAGGGAGTTTTTCCCAGCCACCGTGCTTCTTTCACATGCATTGCTTGCTGTTTGGGGTTTTAGGCTGGGTTTCTGTACAGCACTTTGAGATTTCAGCTGATGTACGAAGGGCTATATAAATAAATTTGATTTGATTTGATTTGATATGGGGATGAGGTAGTTGGATGGGCTATTTACAGATGGGCTATGTACAGGTGCAGTGATCTGTGAGCTGCTCTGACAGCTAGTGCTTAAAGTTAGTGAGGGAGATATGAGTCTCCAGCTTCAGTGATTTTTGCAGTTTGTTCCAGTCATTGGCAGAAGAAAACTGGAAGGAAAGGCGGCCAAAGGAGGAATTGGCTTTGGGGGTGACCAGTGAAATATACCTGCTGGAGCGTGTGCTACAGGTGGGTGCTGCTATGGTGACCAGTTTGCTGAGATAAGGCGGGGCTTTACCTAGCAAAGACTTATAGATGACCTGGAGCCAGTGGGTTTGGCGATGAATATGAAGCAAGGGCCAGCCAACAAGGGCATACAGGTCGCAGTGGTGGGTAGTATATGGGGCTTTGGTGACAAAACGCATGGCACTGTGATAGACTGCATCCAATTTGCTGAGTAGAGTGTTGGAGGCAATTTTGTAAATGACATCGCCGAAGTCAAGGATTGGTAGGACAGTCAGTTTTACGAGGGTATGTTTGGCAGCATGAGTGAAGGATGCTTTGTTGCAAAATAGGAAGCCGATTCTAGTTTTAATTTTCGATTGGAGATGCTTAATGTGAGTCTGAAAGGAGAGTTTACAGTCTAGCCAGACACCTAGGTATTTGTAGTTGTCCACATATTCTAAGTCAGAACCGTCCAGAGTAGTGATGCTGGCGGGCCGGTGAAGGCAGCGATCAGTTGAAGAGCATGCATTTAGTTTTACTTGCATTTAAGAGCAGTTGGAGGCCACGGAAGGAGAGTTGTATGGCATTGAAGCTCGTCTGGAGGTTAGTTAACACAGTGTCCAAAGAAGGGCCAGAAGTATACAGAATGGTGTCGTCTGCGTAGAGGTGGATCAGAGAATCACCAGCAGAATCACCAACATTTCTAACGGATATTTCCATCTCTGTCCATGAAACCGCTTGCAAGTGCAGTAGAACACTGTTTTCGCACAAATTGCATTTTGGAACATTTGTGTGCACATTGCTGCACGGAAAATGTGAAGAAATAATAGTTGATTAGCCTCATTAGTTAATATGGCGTATACCTCCACTACATAACTTTGATATGCATTGTGGTGAGTATATGCAATGCCCACTGAAAAATAAGCGGGTACATGGCGTATACCTGCGTACAGGGTTGGGGAGTAATTGATTACATGTAATCAGTTAAATGTAATCTGATAAAAAAAATTACGTTAACTGTAATCAGTTACGTTACCAGCAAAATCTTGTAATCAGATTACAAATTCTTCTGAAAAACTAGATGATTACTTACTACTTAAACATTTTGAAAAAAATATATATTATGGCACCTTTCTGCTTTGTCAATGAAAAAAGTTTAAGTTTGTTCCACCTGAGCGAGTCACAAGACAGAGACCACTATGATGACACACCAAATGCATTTCATGGATCTCTTTTGTCTTCTTCTGATGCCTCTTAAGGGGGAAAGTAATCAGATTACGTTACTGAGTTTGGGTAATCCAAACATTATGTTACTGATTACAATTTTGGACAGGTAACTAGTAACTGTAACAGATTGCATTTAGAAAGTAACTTACCCAACTCTGGCTGTGTGTACCCTCCACTACACCACTGCTCAGAGGTGATGGTCAATGAAGATATTGTTTGAACAAACGTATGCACACAGACACAGACACAGACACACACACACTCTCTCTCTCTCTCTCCTACCTGTCCGTTCTTCTTGAGGTCAGCCCACATGCTGGTCCCATCTCCGCCCCTCATCAGAACATGGTAGGTGAAGAAGAAGATACCAGGTAGAGGACAGGTGAACTTCCCAGTACTAGGCTCATAGTAGTTCCCTACATTGGTTACCACATCATCAAACTTCAACACCTCGCTGCCCTCGTGCTGTTTCCTTAGCCCTGCATAAAAGGCGATCTTGGGGCTGTAGGAGGGGAAGTAACCATTAGGTCCAGGGCCGGGAGGCCCCTGTGGCCCTGGCTTGCCTGAATCCCCAGGGGGTCCTCGGGCGCCTGGAGGACCAGGGATCCCAGGGACCCCGCGGTACCCTGTTTTCTTCCGCCCAGGGTAGTCCGGTTGAGGGGACATGGCTGTCAGCTCCTGGCCTGGTTGGGCAGTACTATATGTGTCACAGACCATTCTGCAGCTCCCCAGCATCTCATAATGGGTCCCCCCGCCGCCACTTCCTTGGCTAGCTCCTCCCCCTTTCATGGTGTGAACCAATAGGGGGATGGCTATCAGGAGGAGTAGAACCATGGCCACGCCCATGGCGGCTCCGATGGCACGCTTCCGACGGGTGAACCGGGAAGCGGCCAGGGTCAGAAAGTCCTCCTCCCCCTTAGACGGAATAGTGCCCGGTGCCAGGGTGCACTATAGATAGACAGAATATGAAAGACTGGAAGGAAGGTATGGAGAGGTTTGGTTGCTGTATGCTTGTGGTGCTCTCAGACTAGGCCAACAGGTGTCAGCAGCCAAGAGAGAAGAGTCCGTTGAGACAACATGAGTAGAATGTGGGAGAGAAAAGGAAGATGGCAGACGGAGAGAAGGGAAGAGAGGAACAACAGGAGAGAGGGGGTTGATGAAGGGAAAGGGATGGGGAGGGAGTAGGATTTCACTCTTTAAAACCTGCAGTCAGTGTTCAGACAACTCTATGTTGTAGTTTAAAACCTGCGGTCAGTGTTCAGACAACACTATGTTGTAGTTTAAAACCTGCGGTCAGTGTTCAGACAACACTGTTGTAGTTTAAAACCTGCAGTCAGTGTTCAGACAACACTATGTTGTAGTTTAAAACCTGCAGTCAGTGTTCAGACAACTCTGTTGTAGTTTAAAACCTGCAGTCAGTGTTCAGACAACACTATGTTGTAGTTTAAAACCTGCAGTCAGTGTTCAGACAACTCTGTTGTAGTTTAAAACCTGCAGTCAGTGTTCAGACAACTCTGTTGTAGTTTAAAACCTGCAGTCAGTGTTCAGACAACTCTACGTTGTAGTTGACATAGTTCATTTCATTTAGCCTCTTTCACCTTTTGTCCCGCTCTTGTCTTCGAGTTTTTCTTGTCTTCGCTTTGATCAAATTCCTCCTATTTTCTGCGCATCAAACATCAACCAAACCCAGGCCAAGAGAACGTACAATAGTGAACTTATGTTATCAGAATTTACCAAGAGATCACTGATTCGACTTCAACTGCCAATTCAGCTAATTATGTAAAGCAGACGACAGAAAAAAATGTCAGTCTCTTCAACAAACCACTTGTGCTTTTCTAACAGCTCCCCTTATGAATGACAGAAACTCAGCTAACAGAGGTGTCTCTCTGCTGAATACGGCATGACTGAGAGAACAAATAACAGAAGGAAGAGAAGGGAAAAGAAAGTCGATATGTTCAGAGTTGCCTTCCTGTCAGAATCATTTTAGTCCTGTGTGTTTATAGGGTGGTAGTAGTATTATAGAGCATCCAGATCTAGATGGAGGGTGCAGGGGCGAGAAACCAGTAAAATCTTTATTTTGTGATCTAAGGTGTATTCCTCTCTTCGTGGACTCACAAAGTCTGTGGAAAGATGAAGAATTAAACAAATACATTCATATACTGTATATCTTGATTGGGCTTTTTTATTATCCTGTCCCATGAATATAATTAAAAACTAAAAACTGTTTTAAGTGTGAAGCAGGGATTGGTCTGAAGCCAAAAAAGAAAGGAAATTCACATGAGCACCACAATGCCTAATCATGCTCTACCTAGTTACAAATCAAATGCTCATTGAGGCTTGAAACTGACAACTCTAATTTAAAACAACTGGTAATTTCTACATGGAGGACATGGTTTATTTTTTATGTCCTCTTTTCAGATTTTATAAGATAAATTCACAAATTAGGCAATTATTTAAAATGTTTATTAGGTCTTACTGGGTCAAAATCCAATAATCTGACAAATGTAGTTTTATATTGTAGTTTAATATTCATCCAAGGAACCCCTGAATATTTAATTAAGTGCAATTTTCTATTGGAATTGAATTCATTTCCAATTGTCAAGTAATAGTATTTATTAAATACGTATTTATCTAATTATTATTAGTTTATAGGTAGCCTACAGTATTTATATTCGTTTTATTATCACTGTTAAAACATTTCTCTCTCCAAAATAAATCTGGGAAATCGAAACACAAAAACGAAAAGCATGCATTGCACAGTCATTTTACTCACTCTGTCTTCCTATTATAGTGAAACTAAAGTCAAGTAGATTTCTCCATCGCGCGTCTTAGACTCGAGTATATCCAGGTACGAATCCTCCAACAGACACTACGAGGAACTTCGCGTGCCAAATGAATAGCAGAGACGCGCGCACTTTTTAAGCAGGAGATGCCCTGGAAGCGAGGAGACAGAATAAGTAATCACTTTTTCTCACCACCACCTGTACGGTAATATCCCCTTTCAACGGTTTCCACTAGCTTCTATAGCCACAAAGTCAGATTCCACAGCCACAAAGTCAGATTCCACAGCCACAAAGTCAAACTTGGTCTTTATTTAAGGTTAGAGTTAGGCATACGAGTTAGGCATAACTTAACCAGCAGTGTGGTTAAGTTTAGGGTTAGGTTAAAAATCGTATTTTAAGAAGATCAATTGTAGAAATGGGCGGCTTTTATGACTTTGTGGCTATAGAAGCTAGTGATGACCTGTTTCAACTGAGGTCAATCCAGCTAAGCAACTATAAAATCCAACATGGATTTCAAGAAATTAGGGAAATAACCAACCCAAACTTGCCTTTGTTAGCTTGTTGTAGTCCAAGTATCTGTTGAGCAGCCTCGGGTTTGTAAAAACGTAATTACTTTAAGGAACTAATTTTTTCAGTCTTCAAAAATCTCCCACTCCCTCTGCATGTAGGCTACAACACCTGTAAGATCTCTCCCCCTCTCTCTCTGTCCTTAGGTTTTTGGTAGCAGGCCCTCTCTCTCTCACCTCTATCCTAAGATTTTTGATAGCAGTCATTTTGTTACAAAATATAGTTCTTAGTCTAATTGGGTTCAGGGGGAAAATAAAAATAATAATATATTTTCAAAAGTACACAAAAGAGATGGTATGAATGACAATGGTTATATTTTCACCTATTTTCAATAATTCTGACTCATCTTTAGAGAAACTGCATTGAGCGCACATAAAAAAATAACTAACTAAATTAAATTCTAATAATTGAACCAACTTCGGTCAATTTGTTGTTAAATAAAAACCGAAAAAATACACTAATGGGTCAAAACAGACAGGGTTAACTTAGACTGTTGACAACATGCAAACTATATTTTGTCGCAAAATGTTTATTGAAAACATAAATACTCCACTGGGCACACACTGGTTGAATCTACATCAGTTCAATGAGATTACGTTGAACCAACATGGAATAGACGTTGAATTGACATTTGTGCCCAGTGGGAAATTTGCACAATGAGCGCTTGTTGTCTCTCAAATACATTGTTACAGTTGTTGGTTAGCAAGCTTGCGAATTTGAGCCATATTAGCATAGACGTGACATCAGTCAAACACCTCGAAACAAGACATGGTATAATGACAGGATACAACAAGTTGAAACGAGTCACCTAGGATTCCCCACAAGGCAGCTTCTTGTCATTGTTGCTATCTGACCGTTCAGAATCATAACAACGAACATCTTCCGGCCACATCGATGTGCACACATTATTTTCGTGACGTTGCCAGGCAACCCATCTAAAGAGGTGGAAGGAGGGAGAAATAAGGCGAGGGTGACTAAGAACAATTGTTGTAGTACGTATGGGTTAGGAATGGAGAGAAGACACAAAATGTTCCCTAGACTATTGTCTGCATGACACACACACACACACACAGAGAAAGTTCCCTATTTCTGTGCTCTCTCCTTTTTATAAACATGTATTATTATAGTAATATAATAATAGATAGTCAAATAAATAACTTAAAATAATTGAAATTATAGTAATTTACAGTAAATGCATCTTACGGTAGGGGCATATTATTATATATTTTTTTACTTGTATGCATTATCTTTGAGGTTTTAGTTTAAACAATGGCCGTCAATGATTCTAATATGGTGTTTAAAATGCAGGTTTTAGCTCCGTATCCTCTGAGAGTTGAGTCATCTCTCTCCATGACAGGCTTAATCACACATCTGCATGTTTAAAGTTTAATGGCTGAGGTGGGAGCTGATGGGAGACTTTAGGGGAATACATATTGATGATGACTTTGTCATCAATCGCCTCTCCTACCTCTCCCTTTCTCTCTTTCTCCCTCTCTCCTTAGATATGACCACTGTCAAGGGAGCGGGGAGATAGTTTTTTTTTCTCTCTGGTGGACTAAGATGATGCCTAACAAGGGTTGAGCTTTTGCGCATTTAGCCTAGTGAATATATCAAAGTCTATGAAGTATGACAATGTGAGACTAGGTTTATGGGGAACGTGAAGAGAAGGAAAAGGTTGGGTTTGGGGCTGAGCTGGAGTAGGCTACTAGAGCCCCATGGGGTTCTCTTTCAGGACTTTACAAGTGCAGTCCTATCCTGTCCGTGTATTGTCTTAAATGGTGTGTCAGTCTCACTTTTTGGCTTGGTCAGTCTGTCAGTATCATTAAAACTATTAGAACACTAGAACATTAGAACATAACAGAACACTTATCAGAGCTCTAGAAGCAGCCTCACCCTCGACCGGACGACAGATCATCAGGGCCAGCAGTCAGAGGAAATATAGTCAGAATTAGATTTTTAGTGGCTGTTAAAATATTACTGAGCTGATTAATATTAAAATATGTGCATGTCTCTGAGCTGTCTGTCTCTCTCACTCCCTCCCATCTCCCTCTCTTTTGATTATTTTTCTCTCTCCGTCTCTCCCTCCCTCCCTCCCTCTCTCTCTTTCCTGTACTTGTTAGCTGATGTTCGTTATTCCTATTGGGCAAAGGGTTCCTTTTATTTGTGTTATTGAGCAGCGTCCGTCCATGCTCCCATTGCCTCTTCAGATATCAGAGGTGTGAGCAGAACATTCAATTTACTGTAGCTAGGGCCGGAGACTTATTTTGAATTGTTTGTTTAAGGTGCCTCATATATCGTGGTGCAACAAGGATAAATCTCTCTTTCTCTCTTTCTCTTGCCGTTAATTCAGACTCAGTCGTTTTTCTCCTCTCTGTGTAAAGAGAAAGAACAGGTACTTATTCATGGTCATGTAACTCATGGAATATTTATTGCATTTGTCTGTGTGTGCTTTGTGTATTGCATTTGTCTGTGTGTGCTTTGTGTATTGCATTTGTCACATTGCGCTTTGTGTTCAGCCATTGTCAGAATTCAAGGCTCATTTAAGATTTAATCGAAGATGATTTAAGAACCTCAAAGAATCAGGACAAAGAATACGGTAGTCTTTAAAACCTGTGTGTTCTTCCATTAGACAAATAAACATAGACTTTGATGATACAGTATGAAGTAGATTTTAGTGAGAACATTGATATATAAAGACGTAAGATAGTCATCACTGTGAGCTCCAGCCAGAGGGATGTACGGATAGTGTTGGAGAGATGCTGAAGGATGGAGGGATAACATTGGTAGGATGGTTGTTGAATCCCCTAGAGGCAGGTTCACAGTCTGATGATGTCTGATGGCCACCACTGCTCCCAGTGGTCCCACTCCTCAGCTACCCACAGCTAGACCCACACCACAACAGATCCTACTATCAAATCCCTATCCACTGTCAGGGGGGATATATATCCATGTGTAAATCAATGTAGAGGTCATTAGGATTTTGAAGATACACAGGCTTCAACAGGGTTGTTTAGGGGCAGGCCAGAACAACGCACACACACACCACACATACTGTACACCAAATGACAGACAGGAGAGAGTTATTACTCAATATAACGATTGTGGGAGCGGGGATGAGAGATAAACAGTGAACGAGGGACATCTATTTGACAAATGGTTAGTGACAAAAAAAAAGAAAGAAAGAAAGAACAAATTCGTAAGACAGGAAAAGGGAATTGAGGGCGTTTATTTTTAAATGCAGCCCATCTCCATTTGTGTGAAGGTATACACTTGAGTGCACAGTGTGTGTGTGTGTGTGTATACAACATGGTGGTGCTGTGCAGTTCCATTAGACTCTGATTAGGAGGCCTGATCCAGAGTGACAGTGTACAGATTGAGTTGCACAGCAACTCTCATTCTCCCTATTAATAATAAAAGATACACACTGCTCTCTCTCTGTTTCGGTCTCTCCCTCTTCTTTCTTCCCTCTCTCCCTCGTGGTTTGTCCAGTTCTCTTGCTTCCCCCCCTCTTACTCCACTCCAAGCTCGGAGATATGGTCAGGCATACTGAGAGAAGTTCTACTCTCTCTCTGCAATTCTCTCTTTAAGTCCACTTCATTTTCTGATTTAACAAAACACAAGCTTTCATTTCCTATTCCAATTGCTTAAGCAATAGTAGCTGACACTCTCCCTGAATGTGATATTTGTTGTTCGTGGTCATATCGAGGCACATTTTGCCTCTTAAAAAGGTTGGAAAGAACCTTGAGTTAACACTTTACTTACTAAAGCCTGCAGGTAAAATCATTTTTAACATGCTCACGACAATTCCGTAGCATCATACGGAATTATACCTGCAGGCCAGGCTTTAAGTTGGCTGGTATGTTCAGTATATTGTGCCTTAGATGAAATCATAGATTTGCTTTACACCCCACGTTGTCTTTACAAAGAAGTATAATCAATACTTATATTTCTGAACGCTTTGTATTTTGCGTAATTGTCGAGCAAATATTCCCATCAGTTGATCAGATTTCTGCTCATGTTTGAGGTACAGTTGAAGTCGGAAGTTTACATACACCTTAGCCAAATACATTTAAACTAAGTTTTTCACAATTTCTGACATTTAATCCAAGTAAAAATTCCCTGTTTTACGTCAGTTAGGATCACCACTTTATTTTAACCTGTTTGGGATAGGGGGCAGTATTTTCACGGCCGGATGAAAAAAACGTACCCGATTTAAACTGGTTACTACTCTTGCCCAGAAATGAGAATATGCATATTATTAGCAGATTTGGATAGAAAACACTAAAGTTTCTAAAACTGTTTGAATGGTGTCTGTGAGTATAACAGAACTCATATGGCAGGCAAAAACCTGAGAAGATTCCAAGCAGGAAGTGGCTTGTCTGCGAATTTGTTGTCCTTCTTTTGCTTCTCTATCGAAACTACAGTATCTGAGCTGTTACGTGACACTTTCTAAGGCTTCCATTGGCTCTCTAAAGCCTTCAGAAACTAGATTGAGGCGTCTCCTGTCTCTAGGCAGATAATAGCAGCTCAGTTTGTCAGTGGACTGCCTGGTGACAAAGAGATTGGAGATGCGCGTTCACGAGATCACGCCATTTTTTATTTCCGTCTTTGAATGAATACAGCATTGTCCGGTTGGAATATTATCGCTATTTTACGAGAAAAATAGCATAAAAATTGATTTTAAACAGCGTTTGACATGCTAAGTACGGTAATGGAACATTTAGAATTTTTTTGTCTGGAAATGCGCTCGCGCGTTACCCTTCGGATAGTGACCTGAACGCACGAACAAAACGGGGGTATTTGGACATAACTATGGATTATTTGGAACAAAAACAACATTTGTTGTGGAAGTAGCAGTCCTGGGAGTGCATTCTGACGAAGAGCAGCAAAGGTAATACCATTTTTTTAATACTAATTCTGATTTTAGTGAGCCCCGAACTTGGCGGGTGTCAAAATAGCTAGCCCTGATGGCTGAGCTATGTACTCAGAATATTGCAAAATGTGCTTTCGCCGAAAAGCTATTTTAAAATCTGACATAGCAATTGCATAAAGGAGTTCTGTATCTATAATTCTTAAAATAATTTATGTATTTTGTCAACGTTTATCATGAGTAATTTAGTAAATTCACCGGAGGTTTTCGGTGGGAATACAATTTCTGAACATCACATGCTAATGTAAAAAGCTGTTTTTTTTATATAAATATGAACTTGATTGAACAAAACATGCATGTATTGTATAACATAATGTCCTAGGAGTGTCATCTGATGAAGATCAAAGGTTAGTGCTGCATTTAGCTGTGTTTTGGGTTTTTGTGACATATATGCTTGCTTTGAAAACGGCTGTGTGATTATTTTTGGCTTTGTACTCTCCTAACATAATCTAATGTTTTGCTTTCACTGTAAAGCCTTTTTGAAATCGGACAATGTGGTTGGATTAACGAGAGTCTTATCTTTCAAATGGTGTAAAATAGTCGTATGGTTGAAAAATTGAAATTATTGCATTTGAGGTATTTGTATTTCGCGCCTCGTTCTTCCATTGGATATTTGGCGAGGCGTTCCGCTAGCGGAACGTCTAGATGCAAGAGGTTTTAACATACACTAAGTTGACTGTGCCTTTAAACAGCTTGGAAAATTCCAGAAAATGATGTCATGGCTTTAGAAGCTTCTGATAGGCTAATTGACATCATTTGAGTCAATTGGAGGTGTACCTGTGGATGTATTTCAAGGCCTACCTTCAAACTCAGTGCCTCTTTGCTTGACATCATGGGAAAATAAAAAGAAATCAGCCAAGGCCTCAGAAAAAAAATTGTAGACCTCCACAAGTCTGGTTCATCCTTGGGAGCAATTTTCAAATGCCTGAAGGTACCACGTTCATCTGTACAAACAATAGTACGCAAGTATAAACACCATGGGATCACGCAACCATCATACTGCTCAGGAAGGAGACGCGTTCTGTCTCCTAGAGATGAGCGTACTTTGCTGCAAATCAATCCCAGAACAGCAAAGGACCTTGTGAAGATGCTGGAGGAAATAGGTACAAAAGTATCTATATCCACAGTAAAACGAGTCCTATATCGACATAACCTGAAAGGCCGCTCAGCAAGGAAGAAACCACTGCTCCAAAACCACCCTAAAAAAGCCAGACTGCACATGAGGACAAAGTTCGTAGTTTTTGTAGAAATGTCCTCTGGTCTGATGAAACAAAAGTAGAACTATTTGGCCATAATGACCATCGTTATGTTTGGAGGAAAAAGGGGGAGGCTTGCATGCCGAAGAACACCATCCCAACCGTGAAGCACAGTGGTGGCAGCATCATGTTGTGGGGGTGTTTTGCTGCAGGAGGGACTGGTGCACTTCACAAAATAGATGGCATCATGACGAGGGAAAATTCTGTGGATATATTGAAGCAACATCTCAAGACATCAGTCAGGAAGTTAAAGCTTGGTCGCAAATGGGTCTTCCAAATGGACAATGACCACAAGCATACTTCCAAAGTTGTGGCAAAATGGCTTAAGGACAACAAAGTCAAGGTATTGGAGTGGCCATCACAAAACCCTGACCTCAATCCTATAGAATTTTGTGGGCAGAACTGAAAAAGCGTGTGCGAGCAAAGAGGCCTACAAACCTGACTCAGTTACCCCAGCTCTGTCAGGAGGAATGGGCCAAAATTTACCCAACTTATTGTGGGAAGCTTGTGGAAGGCTACCCAAAATGTTTGACCCAAGTTAAACCATTTAAAGGCAATGCTACCAAATACTAATTGAGTGTATGTAAACGTCTGAACCACTGGGAATGTGATGAAAGAAATAAAAGCTGAAATAAATCACTCTACTATTATTCTGACATTTCACATTCTTAACTTCTGACCCACTGGAATTGTGATACAGTGAATTATAAGTGAAATAATTTGTCAGTAAACAATTGTTGGAAAAATTACTTGTGTCATGCACAAAGTAGATGTCCTAACCGACTTGCCAAAACTATAGTTTGTTAACAAGAAATTTGTGGAGTGGTTGAAAAACCAGTTAATGACTCCAACCTAAATGTATGTAAATTTCCAACTTCAACTGTTAACTGTGGAACTCGAGTCATGCTAAGCTATTTCAATCATGAAGGAGAATTTATAGCCATCCTAAACATTAGCTACCAACTGTTGAAAACTCATTAAGCTCAAATTAGTCAAATAAGTCCAACGTTAGGGTTTGACCATTGAGTACATGTCACATCCTGACCAGTGATAGGGGTTATTTGTTATTGTAGTTTGGTCAGGACGTGGCAGGGGGTATTTTTTTTTTATGTGGTTCGGGGTGGTTGGTTGGTTGTTTAGAAGGGTGTTTGATTTATTTATTCCGGGTTTTGGGCAATGTTCTTGTTTATGTATTTCTAGGTTTAGTCTAGTCGTTTGTGTTTCTATGTTTAGTTAATTGGGGGGTTGAACCCTCAATTGGAGGCAGGTGTTTTCTCGTTGCCTCTGATTGAGTGTTCCATAAATAGGTATGTGTTTGTTTTGGTAATTTGTGGGAGATTGTGCTAGGTATAGCCTTAATGCCTTACCGGCCTGTTATTCGTCATTGTGTTTTGTGTGCGTGTTTATTTTGGTTTTTCCTTCTTTGCCAATTCAATAAAAGAAGATGAGTGCACATAACCCCGCCGCGTTTTGGTCCGACAATGATTTCTCTTTATCATCTGACGAAGAAGATTGTGACAGTACACACACACACACACTAATAAGGGTTTGAACATTGAGTGCACTCTTAGAAAAAAAGGTTCCAAAAGGCTAGGATAACCCTTTTAGGTTCCAGTTAGAACCCTTTTTGGCTCCAGGTACAACCCTCTGTGTGGAAAGGGTTCTACATGGAACCCAAAATGTTTTTACCTGGAACCAAAAAGGGTTCTTCAAAGGGTTATCCAATGGGAACAGCCGAAGAACCCTTTTAGATTCTATATAGCACCTTTTTTTCTAACAGTGTAGGCACATTTGAAGTATTTGGACAAGAAGTAGGCACTCTAATAAGTATGGTGTCCAATCAAAAACACATGTTTTGACCAATGGGTGAAACAAGTTAATTGTGTAGATACTCCAAGAAAACCAATGGTCTAAACTTCATGTCTTTATGATGATCCTTTCCAAGGTTATTGGAGTTCTTACCCTTGTAGGGGTGCCAAGGGTGACTAATCAATGTAGGCCAGAGAGTTACATGCGTTGATGAAAGGGGACCAAGGCGCAGCTTGTAGAGTGCTCATCTTCTTTTATTAACGTAATAAAGTGAACACTTAAACAAAAATGACAAACAGTTCCGTAAGGCTCACGGCTATACAGAGAACAACCACCCACAAACCCAAAGGAAAAAAGGGCTGCCTAAGTATGGCTTCCAATCAGAGACAACGAAAGACACCTGCCTCTGATTGGAAACCACTCGGCCATACATAGAAAATTAAAACTAGAACAAATCCCCTCTAAATAAACCAACCCCAAAACAACACCCCCTGCCACGCCCTGACCATACTACAATGCCAAATGACCCCTTTACTGGTCAGGATGTGACACAGAGAATGTTTTATTTAAAAATCTTTGAAAATAGCATTGCTTCAGCTAGGCTGGATGCTATGCGAGAATTAAAAAGGTAAGTAGCGTAAATGTCACCACATGTTTTTTAAGTTTCATTAGTATCCGCATCGAAAATCCCAATGCAAAGTTATAACTCACTTCTCTATTTTTCAAGTTATAACATAAAACCGATCAGAATTCCAAAGAATGCCGAAGTCGGAAAATGTTTTTCCCGGGGTGTGATGTAAAATGGAGAACCCGGCAAGCCAGCCTATTCCCTATAAATTAAACTCCAACAGAAATAACTTCAAATGTATAACTTCAAATTAAACCAAATTTTGCACCGATTACTACTGGTTTACATTTCATTTTCAGACAACTTAGAAGCAAATACTTTATGAATGTATTGTTACAAATCAACTTCAAGGTTGTTTGCCAACTAGCATGCTAATGTTAGCCCGACTAGTCTGCTAACGTTAGCTCTACCAGCCTGCTAATGTTACTGTTCGGATTTTCGTTATTTAGCCCTCCGAAAAGGCTCACCAGGAAGCACAATGTCATGACTCGTGTTTTGTCCTTAATTTTATTTTAAATCAAATGACCACAGGTCATAAACCTGAAATACAACAAACAAGTAATGACAATATATTATTCAGATATATTATTTAGTATATTATTCAAGTAATATAATAATAATGTAAATAATAAATCAAATAAGCCTACAAAGATGTGGCGAATCTGGCTTAAAACAGCACCGACTACATCACCCAGAATGCCCAGCGCCAGAGTAGCATGCGCAGTGACTCTGCCGTCACAGGTTGCTATGGACGCTGTCACAGGACACAGAACCCATGCCACCACATGCCTCGTCCAAAGGATTTACACACAAACGCAACATAATGCGGCACTCCACCATGGATCACTGAACCAAACCACCGCCACCAGAAACCAGCAGAGTGCTCCGAACAATCAGCACAATGCAAATGGCTGATAATAATAGCCTAATGCTATATAGCATCTGGTTCGCTGAGCTACCGCACCCAGCGAGCTACAAGTTACTCCCGGCCAACTAACACCGACACAGTGAGGTAAACGTTCAGTGCACAAACATATAAGTGACTTCAACATCAATGCTAGACTCGGTAGTTCGCAGTTACATACCAACGGGATGTGTGCTCCTGATGATTGTCTACGGTGAAGTGATTACCAGGTGCTGTAATTTAAGTCTCTAGTGAAGCTGCGCATGCGCACATAACATAACACATCTGAGCATCTAAGAAACTTAAGGAAATCACTTGTTCCCCATTTAACTGAACACATCAGACCAATTTGCTTCTCTTTTATCTATTTATATATATATTTTTTTATTTTCCTGAGTGAGCTAGAAGTCTCAACAGTTACACTATCAACACCTAGCTTACAGCTACATTAAAGTAAACCAAAGTTTTGGACATACACAACACCATCTAACTAGTTATCAAAGAATGTTAGCTATATGCAGTTATCTTCGCCAAAAAGCTAGTCAGTCAGCTAACGTTAGCTATTTGAGCCAACTAGCTATTAGCATAGCCAGCCTAGCCAACCACCATAGTTATGCTCGGCAAGCTAGAGCCCAACTACTGGAGACCAGCTACAACACAACTAAAACATAACTGCAGATTAAAAGTAAAGAGAGCAAGCAGATTTACTGATTGATATCTGGGGCCCTCGCGAGGCCGAGGGAAATCGGAAATAGATTCCAGATGTCCATCAGCTAGCTCGCTAGCACTAAGCCAAGGTGGAAAAAGTTACAAAACTCCAATAGCCTGCTTGTAACGGCTGTCGTTGAAATGAGACCAAGGTGTAGCGGAGGATGTGTTCATCTTGAAGGGTTTTAATGACCGAATGAACACTATACAAAAAAAGAAACCAAAAGCATGACCAGCAACAGTTCTGTCAGGAAACAAACTCTAAACAGAAAACAATCCTCCACAAATCCCAAAGGAAAAACAGGCTGCCTATGTATGACTCTCAATCAGCAACAACGATCTACACCTGTTCCTGATTGAGAGCCATACACGGCCGAAACAAAGAAAACCACCAACATAGAAAAAGAAACCTAGAACGCCCACCCATGTCACACCCTGGCCTAACCAAAAATAGAGAACAAAAAACCCTCTCTATGGCCAGGGCGTTACACTACTTCACAGAAAACATGCTGAAAAGTTGACAAAACAAAAAGGACAACAGACGAGGTACTACGCAAGCAGATATGATTTTCTCTTTAGTTTTGAGCCCACGGCAAAAAGGCACCAGAGCCTGCTGTGCTAATGGGTTCCCACTAAATAACATAACCACAAAGTCTGTGAAAAGCGTGCTGCATGGCCGCACGTGTACCATATTCTCCTTGTTTACATCACACTTGAGCTAACATACAAACTCGGTAGCACAGACTAGATCCTCCATATGATGTTGATAAATAGTGCATTGTGGGTACTTTAGAAGATAGCCAGACATAAGTTAATAAATATGTAATAACCCAAAAACATAACTACTTTTGTACTTATAGGTAACCTGATCTTGACTAAAACTAAGTTACTAATCCTTTGATTCCCTTTAAGGCAAACTAACTGTTGAACTCGCCATCTACTCAAATCCGATAAAACAATATAGAGGTAAGATAGATATCAATTTTGAGACATGACATGTTGTATTTCATATTTTAGTATACGGTTTTCATATTAATGCAGAATTCCTGTTCTTTTTCTAAGATTTCTCAGAAAAACAAGCATATCTCTGTGAAATTTCAACAGAGCACTGAGAATACCACAAGCTTTTTAATGTCAAAGCCTTTTACATTCATTTCAGGTCGTGTCATGTTAATTGTGATTTTTGTGACCAACGGAAACAATTTTGCAGAAGACCACCACAACATCTAAACTCCTCAAAAGTCTCTGCGAGAAGCACCCCTTCAAATGAGTGGATTCGACACACTGAACTCTATCAGAGAAGTAGTTGGTAAACCAAGCGAGGCAATCATTGTGGTGATTGACAGAGTCGATCGACTTTCAACGTGATACCGTCAAAAGATGCCAGCTTTCCAACAAGTCAGTTCGTTAAATTTCTGCCCCGCTAGAGCTGCCCCGGTCAACTGTAAGTGCTGTTATTGTGAAGTGGAAACGTCTAGGAGCAACAACGGCTCAGCCGCAACATAAGCCCACAGAATGGGACAGTCGAGTGCTGAACTGCATAGAGCATAAAAATCATCTGTCCTCGGTTGCAACACTCACTACCAAGTTCCAAACTGCCTCTATAAGCAACTTCAGCACAATAACTGTTCGTCGGGAGTTTTATGAAATGGGTTTCCATGGTTGAGCTGCCGCACACAAGCCTAAGATCACCATGCGCAATGCCAAACATTGGCTGGAGTGGTGTAAAGCTTGCCACCATTGGACTATGGAGCAGAAATTGTTCTCTGCAGTGATGAATCACACCTCCCCATCTGGCAGTCCGACAGACTAATCTGGGTTTGACAGATGTCAGGTGAACGCTACCTTCCCGAATGCATTGAGCCAACTATAAAGTTTGGTGGAGGAGGAATAATGGTCTGGGGCTGTTTTTAAAGGTTAAGTCCTTATTTCCAACGAAGGGAAATCTTAACGTTACAGCATACAATGACATTGCTGAAGATTCTATGCTTCCAACTTTGTGTCAATAGTTTGGGGAAGGACCTTTCCTGTTTCAGCATGACAATGCTCCTGTGCACAAAGCGAGTTCCATACAGAAATGGTTTGTTGAGATCGGTGTGGAAGAACTTGACTGGCCTGCACAGAGACTTGACCTCAACGCCGACTGCGAGCCCGACCTCACTAATGCTCTTGTGGTTGAATGGAAAGCAAGACCCCGCAGCAATGTTCCAACATCTAGTGTAAATCCTTCCCAGAAGAGTGGAGGCTGTTATAGCAGCAAAAAGGGGGACCAACTTCATATTACTGCTGATGATTTTGGAATGAGATGTTCGACAAGCAGGTGTCCACATACTTTTGATTAAGACCCCACTGAACGATTCAGAACATGAAAAATCATATTTATCTTGGTAAAAATGTATTTATTAACATCAGGAAGTGAAATTGTCCACCCCGCTCTGGGCAAAGTGGGTTGACACCCTATAGTGAGGGTTTGGTCTCAGAAGGAAAAGGAAGGAGATGTGTGTTTTGATTGTTACATTGCTGAAAGTGAATGTATATTGTGTGTTGTTTTTCCTTACTATCTTTATCATTTACAGTAAACAACCTCTTCTGTTATGCCACCATCTGTATTAACTCTGCCTTAAGCTAGAATCTCAGGTGGATATTTGAAACTGTTCCTCCCTATTGTACTTATCAAGCCGGGGCATAAAGTATGAACGCTATTTTAATTGGATTCCACAAGCCAAGAGTTCCAAATGTGGGTTCCTAATGTGAATGTGGGTGAACTCGGATTAAGACCATCATGTCGAAGATAAGGCCATCATGTCGAAGATATTTTGTCCAACATGGCGTAGCAGTCAGACGTCTTTGTCCTTCGTCCTGTCGTGTCCCATGTATATATATTTTTCTTCGCATATCTTTTTATATTTCTCTAAACCCTTACTTCAAAATACTCTCCTGCAACCCTCACCCAATGTGGTGTGGACCTGCTTTTTCTCTAAAGTATTTTTCTCCACCTCTATTACTGGAATCTCCAACATAAGCTAGCCAGCTAACGGTCATCAGCTAACCGTTAGCTCGGAAAGCTCTTTCGCCAGTTTGTACGACGCGATTCAACCAGAGCATACCGGACCTATTTTTCTATCCATATCCCCGGATTCCTACCGCAAGCTCTGAACCTTCTCATCTTCCGACCTTCGCAGCTAACGTCCCCTGAATGCTACCTGTCTAGAGCACAATGGACTGTTAGCTTACGAGGCCCATCGAATACATTCCGAAGCTCCTAGCTAGCAGTCAGCTATCCTTTGCTAGCGGTCATCAGCTACCTTCATCCCGGACAACTCTTGCCAGTCTGTACAGCGCGACTCAAACCAGAGCTAGTCGGACTTATTCTTCTCCATATCTCCGGATTCCTACCGCAAGCTCTGAACCTATTTTATATACACTGCTCAAAAAAATAAAGGGAACACTTAAACAACACAATGTAACTCCAAGTCAATCACACTTCTGTGAAATCAAACTGTCCACTTAGGAAGCAACACTTATTGACAATAAATTGCACATGCTGTTGTGCAAATGGAATAGACAACAGGTGGAAATTATAGGCAATTAGCAAGACAACCCCAATAAAGGAGTGGTTCTGCAGGTGGGGACCACAGACCACTTCTCAGTTCCTATGCTTCCTGGCTGATGTTTTGGTCACTTTTGAATGCTGGCGGTGCTTTCACTCTAGTGGTAGCATGACACGGAGTCTACAACCCACACAAGTGGCTCAGGTAGTGCAGCTCATCCAGGATGGCGCATCAATGCGAGCTGTGGCAAGAAGGTTTGCTGTGTCTGTCAGCGTAGTGTCCAGAGCATGGAGGCGCTACCAGGAGACAGGCCAGTACATCAGGAGACGTGGGGGAGGCCGTAGGAGGGCAACAACCCAGCAGCAGGACCGCTACCTCCGCCTTTGTGCAAGGGGGAGCAGGAGAAGCACTGCCAGAGCCCTGAAAAATGACCTCCAGCAGGCCACAAATGTGCATGTGTCTGCTCAAACGGTCAGAAACAGACTCCATGAGGGTGGTATGAGGGCCCGACGTCCACAGGTGGGGGTTGTGCTTACAGCCCAACACCGTGCAGGACGTTTGGCATTTGCCAGAGAACACCAAGATTGGCAAATTCACCACTGGCGCCCTGTGCTCTTCACAGATGAAAGCAGGTTCACACTGAGCACGTAACAAACGTGACAGAGTCTGGAGACGCCGTGGAGAACGTTCTGCCGCCTGCAACATCCTCCAGCATGACCGGTTTGGCAGTGGGTCAGTCATGGTGTGGGGTGGCATTTCTTTTGGGGAGCCGCACAGCCCTCCATGTGCTCGCCAGAGGTAGCCTGACTGCCATTAGGTACCAAGATGAGATCCTCAGACCCCTTGTGAGACCATATGCTGGTGCGGTTGGCCCTGGGTTCCTCCTAATGCAAGACAATGCTAGACCTCATGTGGCTGGAGTGTGTCAGCATTTCCTGCAAGAGGAAGGCATTGATGCTATGGACTGGCCCGCCCATTCCCCAGACCTGAATCCAATTGAGCACATCTGGGACATCATGTCTCGCTCCATCCACCAACGCCACGTTGCACCACAGACTGTCCAGGAGTTGACGGATGCTTTAGTCCAGGTCTGGGAGGAGATCCCTCAGGAGACCTTCCGCCTCCTCATCAGGAGCATGCCCAGGCTTTGTAGGGAGGTCATACAGGCACGTGGAGGCCACACACACTACTGAGCCTCATTTTGACTTGTTTTAAGGACATTACATCAAAGTTGGATCAGCCTGTAGTGTGGTTTTCCACTTTAATTTGGATTTGGAGTGTGACTCCAAATCCAGACCTCCATGGGTTGATAAATTGGATTTCCATTGATTATTTTTGTGTGATTTTGTTGTCAGCACATTAAACTATGTAAAGAAAAAAGTATTTAATAAGATTATTTCTTTCATTCAGATCTAGGATGTGTTGTTTAAGTGTTCCCTTTATTTTTTGGAGCAGTGTATATATATATATATATATATATATATATATATAAAATAGCTTCAGGTAGGAATCCGGAGATATGGAGAAGAATAAGTCCGACTAGCTCTGGTTTGAGTATATATGTAATTTTTTTCCCACTTAGAATTATAGCAGCTAACGTCCCCTGAACGCACAGCCGCTAATCCGCGGCCTGCTAGCTATCTAAAGCACATTGGACTGCTGGCTTAAGAGGCCCGTCGGACATATTTCTTTGGTCACTATACATATTTTGCGAATTGGCCTGGTTTACCACACAGAGCCCTGCTGATCCGTCCGCTGATGTAACTGCACGAGGAGGCCACAACAGACTTTCCTCCGTCGCGTCGCCCCTCTAAGGCCTTTCTGTTAGCCTGCTAGCCCGCCGCTAGCTGCCTGAAGCCACGCACTGGACTCTTGTGATCACCCGGCTAAGCATGCCTCTCCCTAACGTCACCATGCCTTGTCCATTGCTGTTTTGGTTTGTAACTATTCTTTTATTTCACTGTAGAGCCTCTAGCACTGCTCAAAAGCCTCAGCTAACAATTTAGTTCCACCTCCCACACACGCAGTGACATCACCTGGTTTAAATGCTATTTCTAGAGACAATATCTCTTTCATTATCACTATATGCACAGGTTTACCCCCCACTGTATTCACATCCTACTTTACCTTTGTCTGTACATTATGTCTTGAATATATTCTACCGTGCCCAGAAATCTGCTCCTTTTACTCTCTGTTCTGAACGTGCTAGACGTCCAGTTCTGTTAGCCTTTAGCCGTACCCTTATCCTACTCCTCCTCGGTTCCTCTGGTGATGTAGAGGTTAATCCATGCCCTGCAGTGTCTAGCTCCACTCCCATCCCCCAGTCTCTCTCATTTGTTGACTTCTGCAACCATAACATTCTTGGTTTCATGCATGTTAACATTAGAAGCCTCCTCCCTAAGTTTGTTTTATTCACTGCCCTAGCACACTCCACCAATCCGGATGTCCTAGCCGTGTTTGAATCCTAGCTTAGGAAGACCACCAAAAATATTGAAATTTCCATCCCTAACTATAACATTTTCCGACAAGATAGATCTGCCAAAGGGGGCGCAGTTGCAATCTACTGCAAAGATAACCTGCAGAGTTCTGTCTTACTATCCAGGTCTGTACCCAAACAATTCGAGCTCCTGCTTCTAAAAATTAACCTTTCCAGAAACAAGTCTCTCACTGTTGTCGCTTGCTATAGACCACCCTCTGCCCCCAGCTGTGCCCTCGACACCATATGTGATTTGATTGCCCCACATCTATCTTCTGAGCTCGTGCTGCTAGGTGACCTAAACTGGGACATGCTTAACACCCCGGCCATCCTACAATCTAAGCTTGATGCCCTCAACCTCACACAACTTATCAATGAACCTACCAGATATAACCCCAAATCCGTAAACACGGGCACCCTCATAGATATCATTCTAACTAACTCGCCCTCCAAATACACCTCTGCTGTTTTCAACCAAGATCTCAGCGATCACTGCCTCATTGCCTGCATCCATAATGGGTCTGCGATCAAACGACCACCCCCATCACTGTCAAACGCTCCCTAAAACACTTCTGCGAGCAGGCCTTTCTAATCGACCTGGCCGGGGTATCATGGAATAACATCGACCTCATCCCGAGAGTAGAGGATGCCTGGTTGTTCTTTGAAAGTGCCTTCCTCACCATCTTAAATAAGCATGCCCCATTCAAAAAATGTAGAACCAGGAATAGATATAGCCCTTGGTTCACTCCAGACCTGTCTGCCCTTGACCAGCACAAAAACATCCTGTGGCGTTTTGCATTAGCATCGAATAGCCCCCGTGATATGCAACTTTTCAGGGAAGTTAGGAACCAATATACACAGGCAGTTAGGAAAGCTAAGGCTAGCTTTTTTAAACAGAAATTTGCATCCTGCAGTACAAACTCAAAAAAGTTCTGGGACACTGTAAAGTCTATGTAGAATAAGAGCACCTCCTCCCAGCTACCCACTGCTCTGAGGCTAGGAAACACTGTTACAACCGATAAATCCACTATAATTGAGAATTTCAATAAGCATTTCTCTACGGCTGGCCATGCTTTCCACCTGGCTACCCCTACCCCGGTCAACTGCCCGACACCCTCCACAGCAACCCGCCCAAGCCCCCACCATTTCTCCTTCACCCATATCCAGACAGCTGATGTTCTGAAAGAGCTGCAAAATCTGGACCCCTACAAATCAGCCGGGCTAGACAATCTGGACCCTCTCTTTCTAAAATGATCTGCCGAAATTGTTGCAACCCCTATTGCTAGCCTGTTCAACCTCTCTTTCGTATCGTCTGAGATTTCCAAAGATTGGAAAGCTGCCACGGTCATCCCCCTCTTCAAAGGGGCAGACACTCTAGACCCAAACTGCTACAGACCTATATCTATCCTACCCTGCATCTCTAAGGTCTTTGAAAGCCAAGTTAACAAACAGATTACCGACCATTTTGAATCACACCGTACCTTCTCCGCTATGCAATCTGGTTTCAGAGCCGGTCATGGGTGCACCTCAGCCACACTCAAGGTCTTTCACGATATCATAACCGCCATCGATAAGAGACATTACTGTGCAGCTGTATTCATCGACCTGGCCAAGGCTTTCGACTGTCAATCACCACATTCTTATTGGCAGACTCAACAGCCTTGGTTTCTCAAATGATTGCCTCTCCTGGTTCACCAACTACTTCTCTGATAGAGGTCTGTGTGTCAAATCGGAGGGCTTACTGTCTGGACCTCTGGCAGTCTCTATGGGGGTGCCACAGGGTTCAATTCTTGGGCCGACTCTCTTCTCTGTATACATCAATGATGTCGCTCTTGCTGCTGGTGATTCTCTGATCCACCTCTACGCAGACGACACCATTCTGTATACTTCTGGCCCCTCTTTGGACACTGTGTTAACTAACCTCCAGACGAGCTTCAATGCCATACAACTCTCTTTCCGTGGCCTCCAACTGCTCTTAAACGTAAATAAAACTAAATGCATGCTATTCAACCGATCATTGCCCGCACCTGCCCGCCCATCCAGCATCACTACTCTGGACGGCTCTGACTTAGAATACGTGGATAACTACAAATACCTGGGTGTCTGGCTAGACTGTAAACTCTCCTTCCAGACTCATATTAAGCATCTCCAATCCAAAATTAAATCTAGAATCGTCCTATTCTAGAATCTTCCTATTTCGCAACAAAGCATCCTTCACTCATGCTGCCAACCATACCCTCGTAAAACTGACCATCCTACCAATCCTCGACTTCAGCGATGTCATCTATAAAATAGCCTCCAACACTCTACTCAACAAACTGGATGCAGTCTATCACAGTGCCATCCGTTTTGTCACCAAAGCCCCATACACTACCCACCAATGCGACCTATACGCTTTCGTTGACTGGCCCTCACTTCATACTCGTCGCCAAACCCACTGGCTACAGGTTATCTACAAGTCTCTGCTAGGTAAAGCCCCGCCTTATCTCAGCTCGCTGGTCACCATAGCAGCACCCACTCGTAGCACGCGCTCCAGCAGGTATATCTCGCTGGTCACCACCAAAGCCAATTCCTCCTTTGGTCGCCTTTCCTTATAGTTCTCTGCTGCCAATGACTGGAACGAACTGCAAAAATCTCTGAAGCTGGAGATTCCCATCTCCCTCACTAGCTTTAAGCACCAGCTGTCAGAGTAGCTCACAGATCACTGCACCTGTTCATAGTCCATCTGTATACAGCCCATCTATCTACCTCATCCCCATACTGTATTTATTTATTTATTCTGCTCCTTTTGCACCCCAGTATCTCTACTTGCACATCCATCTTTTGCACATATTCCATTCCAGTGTTTAATTGCCATATTGTAATTACTTTGCCACCATGGCCTATTTATTGCCTTAATTCCCTTATTTTACCTAATTTGCACTCTTTTTTTCTACTGTATTATTAACTGTATGTTTTGTTCATTCCATGTGTAACTCTGTGTTGTATGTGTCTAACTGCTATGCTTTATCTTGGCCAGGTCGCAGTTGCAAATGAGAACTTGTTCTTAACTAGCCTACCTGGTTAAATAAAGGTGAAATTTAAAAAAATTAAAAAATAAAAATAAGGCTATCATGTCAAAGAATTGGGCATCATGTCGAAGAAAAGGCCATCATGTCAAAGAAAAGGCCATCATGTCAAAGAAAAGGCCATCATTTATGAGATAAGGCCATCGTGTAGGAGATAAGGCCATCGTGTAGGAGATAAGTCCATCGTGTAGGAGATAAGGCCATCATGTCAAAGAAAAGGCCATCATTTATGAGATAAGGCCATCGTGTAGGAGATAAGGCCATCGTGTAGGAGATAAGTCCATCGTGTAGGAGATAAGTCCATCATGTCAAAGAAAAGGCCATCATGTTGAAGACAAGGCCATCATGTAGAACAGTGGTTCCCAAACTTTGTATAGTGCTGTACCCCTTCAAACAATCAACCTCCAGCTGCGTATCCCCTCTAGCACCAGGGTCAGCTCACACTCAAATATTGTTTTTTGCCGTCATACTGTAACTCTGCAATGTTGGGTTGTATTGGAGAGAGTCTCAGTCTTAAATCATTTTCCACATACAGTCTGTGCCTGTATTTAGTTTTCATGCTAGTGAGGGCCGAGAATCCACTCGCACATTGGTACGTGGTTGCAAAGGGCATCAGTGTCTTAACAGCGCGATTTGCCAAGGCAGGATTCTCTGAGCGCAGCCCTATCCAGAAATCTGGCAGTGGCTTCTGATTTAATTCAATTTTTACAGAACCACTTGTTGCAATTTCGATGAGGCTCTCTTGTTCAGATATCGGTAAGTGGACTGGAGGCAGGGCATTAAAGGGATAATGAATCCAGTTGTTTGTGTCATCCGTTTCGGGAAAGTACCTGCGTAATTGTGCACCCAACTCATTCAAGTGCTTCGCTATATCACATTTGACATTGTCGGTAAGCTTGAGTTCATTTGCACACAAAAAATCTTACAATGATGGAAAGACCTGTGTGTTGTCCTTGTTAATGCAGGCAGAGTAGAGCTCCAACTTCTTAATCATAGCCTCAATTTTGTCCCGCACATTGAATATAGTTGCAGAGAGTCCCTGTAATCCTAGATTCAGATCATTCAGGCGAGAAAAAACATCACCCAGATTGGCCAGTCGTGTGAGAAACTCGTCATCATTGAAGTGATCAGACAAGTGAAAATGATGGTCAGTAATGAAAACTTTAAGCTCATCTCTCAATTAAAAAAAACATGTCAATATTTTGCCCCAGCGCACTTCTGTATGTTGTAAAAGAGTTACATGGTCACTGCCCATATCATTGCGTAGTGCAGAAAATACGCGAGAGTTCAGGGGTCTTGTGACGGCCGGCCGCCCAACAACCTGCCCGCTTGACCCTATCCCCTCCTCTCTTCTCCAGACCATTTCCGGAGACCTTCTCCCTTACCTCACCTCGCTCATCAACTCATCCTTGACCGCTGGCTACGTCCCTTCCGTCTTCAAGAGAGCGAGAGTTGCACCCCTTCTGAAAAAACCTACACTCGATCCCTCCGATGTCAACAACTACAGACCAGTATCCCTTCTTTCTTTTCTCTCCAAAACTCTTGAACGTGCCGTCCTTGGCCAGCTCTCCTGCTATCTCTCTCAGAATGACCTTCTTGATCCAAATCAGTCAGGTTTCAAGACTAGTCATTCAACTGGGACTGCTCTTCTCTGTGTCACGGAGGTGCTCCGCACTGCTAAAGCTAACTCTCTCTCCTCTGCTCTCATCCTTCTAGACCTATCGGCTGCCTTTGATACTGTGAACCATCAGATCCTCCTCTCCACCCTCTCCGAGTTGGGCATCTCCGGCGCGGCCCACGCTTGGATTGCGTCCTACCTGACAGGTCGCTCCTACCAGGTGGCGTGGCGAGAATCTGTCTCCGCACCACGTGCTCTCACCACTGGTGTCCCCCAGTGCTCTGTTCTAGGCCCTCTCCTATTCTCGCTATACACCAAGTCACTTGGCTCTGTCATATCCTCACATGGTCTCTCCTATCATTGCTATGCAGACGACACACAATTAATCTTCTCCTTTCCCCCTTCTGATAACCAGGTGGCGAATCGCATCTCTGCATGTCTGGCAGACATATCAGTGTGGATGACGGATCACCACCTCAAGCTGAACCTCGGCAAGACGGAGCTGCTCTTCCTCCCGGGGAAGGACTGCCCGTTCCATGATCTCGCCATCACGGTTGACAACTCCATTGTGTCCTCCTCCCAGAGTGCTAAGAACCTTGGCGTGATCCTGGACAACACCCTGTCGTTCTCAACTAACATCAAGGCGGTGACCCGTTCCTGTAGGTTCATGCTCTACAACATTCGCAGAGTACGACCCTGCCTCACACAGGAAGCGGCGCAGGTCCTAAACCAGGCACTTGTCATCTCCCGTCTGGATTACTGCAACTCGCTGTTGGCTGGGCTCCCTGCCTGTGCCATTAAACCCCTACAACTCATCCAGAACGCCGCAGCCCGTCTGGTGTTCAACCTTCCCAAGTTCTCTCACGTTACCCCGCTCCTCCGCTCTCTCCACTGGCTTCCAGTTGAAGCTCGCATCCGCTACAAAACCATGGTGCTTGCCTACGGAGCTGTGAGGGGAACGGCACCTCCGTACCTTCAGGCTCTGATCAGGCCCTACACCCAAACAAGGGTACTGCGTTCATCCACCTCTGGCCTGCTCGCCTCCCTACCTCTGAGGAAGTACAGTTCCCGCTCAGCCCAGTCAAAACGGTTCGCTGCTCTGGCACCCCAATGGTGGAACAAACTCCCTCACGACGCCAGGACAGCGGAGTCAATCACCACCTTCCGGAGACACCTGAAACCCCACCTCTTTAAGGAATACCTAGGATAGGATAAAGTAATCCTTCTAACCCCCCCCCCTTAAAAGATTTAGATGCACTATTGTAAAGTGGTTGTTCCACTGGATATCATAAGGTGAATGCACCAATTTGTAAGTCGCTCTGGATAAGAGCGTCTGCTAAATGACTTAAATGTAATGTAATGTAAATGTTAACAACTGCATGCACGCGCGTTACCACTCCACTAAGTTTCCCTGTCATGGCTTTTGCGCCATCAGTACAGATACAAACACATCTTGACCACCAAAGCCCATTTCATGTCACAAAGTAGTCCAGTACATTAAAAATATCCTTTGAAAATGTGAAAAAAATATGTTTTGGCGTACCACCGACAGCATTGCGCGTACCCCAGTTTGGGAATACCTGATGTAGGAGATAAAGCCATCATGTAAAAGATAAGGTCGTCATGTAGAAGATAAGGTCGTCATGTAGAAGATAAGGTCGTCATGTAGAAGATAAGGTAATCATGTAGAAGATAAGGTCATCATGTAGGAGATAATGTCATCATGTAGAAGATAAGTGTCACGCCCTGATCTGTTTCACCTGTCTTTGTGATTGTCTCCACCCCCCTCCAGGTGTCGCCCATCTTCCCCATTATCCCCTGTGTACTTATACCGGTGTTTTCTGTTTGTCTGTTGCCAGTTCGTCTTGTTTGTCAAGCTTACCAGCGTTCGTCCTGTCAGCTCCTGGCTTTTCCCAGCCTCTCTTTTTCTCGTCCTCCTGGTTTTTGACCCTTGCCTGTCCTGACCCTGTACCCGCCTGCCTGACCACTCTGCCCGTCCCTGAGCCTGCCTGCCATCCTGTACCTTTGCTCCTACTCTGGATTATCGACCCCTGCCTGCCTTGACCTGTCGTTGGTTACAATAAACATTGTTACTTCACACAGTCTGCACTTGGGTCTTACCTTGATTCCTGATAATAAGGTTATCATGTAGGAGATAAGGCCATCGTGTAGAAGCTAAAGTCATCATGTAAAATATAAGGTCAGCATGTAGGAGATAAGGTCATCATTTAAAAGATATGGTCATCATGTAGAAGATAAGGCATAGCTGAAGCCCAGCAATAGAGCCATTTTAACTCTTCCCACAATGTGTGGCCCTTTATGTGTTGTATATGATGTTTAGAGAGAGGAAGGGGGAGCAGACAAGGAGAACTTTATAGTGTGATCAGAAAATCCTTTTAGCATGTTGGATGGAAACAAACAGAGACAGACAGAAATCCACATGCACCTCACACCGCCACAAGCAAGCCTGAGGGAGGGAGGGAGGGAAAACAGTCAAAAACAATACAGAGAAATGAAAGAGACATGGATTGAGAGGTGGTGTAAATAGCTAGAGGGAAGGATGGGACTTTGTTGTTGGAATAAAAGGATGGGATGTAAGCTTTGGTCTCCAGTGACAGCTGCCAGTAGGTATAACACACATACATTGAGAGCTGCTAATAGGTTTAACAGGGTTTGGCAGGAGGGTTGATAAACTGACAACCATTAATATCCACAGCACAGTCCCAAATGACAAAAAGACAGATTTATGAATCTAGAAATAAAATTCAATATCTGGCGGTTTGAGTAGAACTCTGTAATCAACAACAGATAGGCACTATGACCATCTCGCACATCTCAAATGAACACGTCCATGTCACAATAATCTGTGTCACCACTTTTGTATCTCTACTTTCTCCAAAGCCTTGTTGGTAACATGCTAAGCCATCAAAGGTCATTTAGACACCAGTTAAGGTGTTTGTTTGGTAAAAGACTGACAGATCAAAGAGGAGAAACGAGCGTGTTGTCAGTTCTAATCCTACACGGGGGAACCTCACAGCTCTCTCGTCTGGGGAGTAGCACACACACACACACACACACACACACACCTGGGGAGGTGAGGGTGCTTCCTGACATGCTCCTCACTGGGGAGGTGCAGTGTTGTTGCTGCGAGGGTCCTGGAGCCCCCTGGAGCTGCAGCATCTGATCCATCTGGTCCATCTGGTCCAGCTGCGGCTCCAAGCTGCAGGCGTATAGGTCTGCAGGCAGGCTGGCAGGTCTCCACCGGGCCCTCCTCCAAATGTCACAGTGACTCACCCTCCTCTTCTGCTTCCACACATGACACCACGCTATGGAACCTGGCAGCTCTGAAAGCGCTCCACACCACCCTGCCCTGCGTCACCCGAACACACTCACTGAGTGATACGTGACAGAGCGCTGTGGCTATTAAAGATGGTATATAAGGATTTCCTATTCTCACAAGCCTGTTCTGATTAGGAAGTAAAGATTTTAGGCACAGAAAGAGGCAAACTTCTTACATAAATAAATACACATAGATATATTCACAAAAGTTTGTGCGCACTCACGGACACACACACAGTCTTTCTCTGAGAGAAGCAAAAGGGCTTGCTGTGAATCAACTGTAAACAGACAGGATGATCTGAGATCAGAGTCTGAAGTCAATAGAGCCCCCTTTCACACCTAATCCCCCCAACACTTGTGAAGCGATCTGGGGGAGGCTGGGAACTGAAGAGAGGCCTGGGAGAAAGGGAGGGTACTGCAATCTGTAATATCCTCCCATCTTCACCAACCGATGTGTTACATTTATCATAGAGTTAACCAGAAACCCCAACTGATGTGTTACGTTCATCATAGAGTTAACCAGAAACCCCAACCGATGTGTTACATTTATCATAGAGTTAACAAGAAACTTATACTTTGAATTTCCTCGTACAACAAACCTCCTTTTACCTCTTGTGTTATTCTCTCTCTTTCTGTCTCTCACTTTCTATTTCTGTCTCTCTCTGTGTCTCGCTCTCTCTGTCTCTCGCTCATTCTCTCTTTCTGTCTCTCTCTCTCTCATTTGTAATTCTGTACAGCCTTTGCATTTCTTATTAGGAAGCATATCTTATTAGAAATGAATCCCCCCCTCACTGCTCTGCACCTACGTATTTTATACTGTTTTAAACCCTCCATTATGTCTCTCTCTCTCTCATCTGTCTCACTCCCTTATTGACTTCATCAAGATCTTTTCTAACTGCTGGGAGAGAGAGAACTACAGAGTGGGTAGGAGAGAGAGGTAGGTAGAGACAGACAGACAGACAGACAGACAGACAGACAGACAGACAGACAGACAGACAGACAGACAGACAGACAGACAGACAGACAGACAGACAGACAGACAGACAGACAGACAGACAGACAGACAGACAGATAGATAGATAGATAGATAGATAGATAGATGATAGAGAGAGAGAGAGAGATACATATATATATATATATAGAGAGAGAGATTCTGGGAGAGAGAGACAGACTGAAAGAGAGATAGATAGAGAGAGAGATACATATATAGAGAGAGAAAGATTGTGGGAGAGAGAGAGACTGAAAGAGAGAGAGACAGAGTGAGGTGCGTTGAGGTGGGTTAGGGTGAGACGCTCCAGTGCTTAGCTGCCAAACAGAAGGTCCCTCCAGAGCAAAGCAGATGAGAAGAGAGGAGCGAAAGAAACGGCTGAGAGAAAAGAAAAGGATGGGAGTTTGATGTGAGCAGTCAACCCCCCTCAACCACTTCACCCCCTTCTCTCTTTCTCCAGCAGAACGTCTATGCTTGCTTTCTTAGTATTCCTCTGAAGCCTCAAGGGGGAGAGAAATGCAGACATGTGGACTGCTGGTGAGGCCCAGGCTGGGTGGTGTGTGTGACGGGGTGTTTGTTAAGGCCTGACAGAGAGGACAGGGAGACTAGCGACTTGAAAGGCCGCCACCAGGGACTTGGGCTGGACAAGTCCTCCCTATACCTCACCCCACTCTACCTCTCCTCCCTCTACCTCACCCCCTCGACCTATCCTCCCTCTACCTCTCCTCCCTCTACCTCTCCTCCATCTACCTCTCCTCCCTCTACCTTTTCTCCCTCTACCTTTTCTCCCTCTACCTCTCCTCTCTCTACCTATCCTCCCTCTACCTATCCTCCCTCTACCTTTTCTCCCTCTACCTCTCCTCCCTTTAACTCTCCTCTCTCTCCTCCTCTACCTCTCCTACCTTTAACTCTGCCCAATCTCTCCTCTACCTCTCCTCCCTCTACAGTACCTCTCCCACATCTTCTTCACCCCCCTCTATCTCTGCCTCTCCTCCCTCTACCTCTCCTCTCTATCCTCCACCTCTCCTCTCCTCCCTATAACTGTCCTCTACCTCTCCTCCCTATAACTCTCCTCTGTCTCGCCTCCCTCTACCTCACCCCCCTCTACTTCTTCTCCCTCTACCTCTCCTCTCCTCCCTCTACTTCTCCTCTCCTTCCTCCACCTCTCCTCTGCCTCTCCCCCTCTACCTCACCCCCTCTACCTCTTTTCCCTCTACCTCTCCTCTAGCTCTCCTCTCCTCTCTTCTCTCCTCTCTTCTCTTTCCCCTACCTCTCCTCTCCTTCCTCTCCTTCCTATAACTCTCATCTGCCTCACCTCCCTCTATCTCACCCCCTCTACCTCTTCTCCCTCTACCTCTTCCCTCTAACTCTCCCTCTCCTCTCTTCCCTTTACCTCTCTATCCTCTACCACTCCTCACCTCCCTTTACCTATCCTCCCTCAACCTCCCCTCCCTCTACATCTCCTCCCTCTACCTCTACCTCTCCTTCCCTCTATGTCTCCTCCTCTCTACCTCTACCTTTCCTCCCTCTAACGCTCCTCTCACTGTCCACATGTCCTTCTCTAGTCCTTTCTGTGCACAGTTCTCATGCCGACCAGATTCACATGACCAGTTAAAATCCCATCAATAATACTGAGATATATTCACTTCTGTGTTCCAAGCCTCGGTAGAGGTGACGTATGTTGTCTTCTTTATTAGTGCGAATGGTACAGTTTGTGTTTTAGTAACTATAGCTACAACAATGATTCCCTTACAGAACAATTACTATCCCAACTATCCTCTCTATTGCTACTACCAATAAACCATACACACAAACTTTGTCCGTTCCACTTCCTCCTCTCCCCCAAAGTGTCCCTCTTCTGTCACCTTGAGCCTGGTCGTCATGCTTCCCTGACCGTTCCAAAGGTCACAGCTTGTAGCCACTGTCATTACCTGTCACTCTTCCCACACTCCCTCCCTCCTTCCCGCCATCTCTCCATCTCTCCCTCCTCAAGGCGCTCTCTGTCATGGATTTCATTCCTCGGCTCTGGGAGACACATCAAAGTGACATTCTTAGTTGGGCTTTGAAGGTTAAGAGCGGAGAGAGGAGAGAGTGAGAAGTGATCCTACTAGGAAATGAGCAGAGTGTGTGTGTAGCGTGTAGCTTGTAGCGTGTAGCGTGAAGAATGTAGTGTGGACATGGAAGGGAATGGAGAACATGCAGAGGCAGGGCAGTAGAGTCAAGTTGACCAAGGTTGCGCTCAACAGGACCCTGTTAAAGTGTTAATTTATGTGTTTCATTGTATCAGACAGTCTGCCATTTACAATTACAGTTTTATCTGATTCTCAGTCTATCCACATCTAAGGATTCATCATTCTAACATTTTTGGAGGAACAGATAGTTGTGTTTCAGCACAAAAGCAGTCTAGTCTAATCAGGGAATGTTTTTACTGCGGGAGGAACCAGATGAAAGGGAGGCACTGCAGACAAGTCACTGTCCTTCATATTACCAGAGAAACACTCAGTAAACAAAGCTATTGTAACAGCTTTGTTTAATTGAAACAAGCTTGATTGAGAGGAGAAGGGAACAACTTAAAGAGACAGGGATGTGAACACAGGCAACTGTGGTGTCATTTCATCAACCAGGAGAGAGAAGGGAGTGTCGCAAAACTTTAATCACATCAGATCAATTATTCATGTTGTGGGCCCTGGTGATACACACCACACACACACACACACACACACACACACACACAGACCTGACAGACAGACAGACTGGCGGGCTGGAATGAATAATGCAAGCAGCATTTACACTGGAAAGTCCATCTCTGATCTCTGCTCAGTCTGTTAGAAACATTATGTAACAACAGGGAATGACAAGTAGAGAGAGAGGCAATGTATCAAACAGGATGAGACAAAACCCTCAAACTAAACCTGCCAGGTCACACCAGACCCACTGCAGTATTATACGTTTGTCCTGGCAACAGGGTAAAATACATTGTAGATGTGTCCTGTAACACCACCACAGCATTTTTTAAATCAGTCTGTTATACACATTACGACAACTGAGGACATATCGCTACAAAATTCATTGCAACTTGGAAGTTATTGCTGTCAAGGGAGAAGGGAGACGACAAAGACAGAGAGAGGTTCTGGGGGAGGGAAGAGCACAGAGAGAGGTTCTGGGGGAGGGAAGAGGAAGGAGAGAGGATGATGGGCGTGGAGGGAAGAGGACAGAGAGAGGATGATGGGCGTGGAGGGGGAGGCGAAAAGAGGCAGGGAGGGGAAACCAGGTAGGGTGAGATAGATAAAAAAAGAGAAAAGTGTAATTCTTGGCTGCCACCATTTATCGTTAAATCCATGACAGGCACCTACCATAAGTCACTAAATAATCGCACAGAGATCCCTCATGTCCTCCTCTCTCCTTCCTGATGCCCTTGGTACCACCACAGTGATAGGTCGAACTACTGCCTGTCGGCACCGGATTTGCTATATGGTGCGTTGGTTTTGTCTCTGACTTGTTCATTCCACAGGAGTTGTGTTGGGTCTACTGTACAAAAGCAGCGGTGCGTTTTTACTTCCTTTTTTCATGGAACCCCTTAAATACCTACTAAAGATCTAGTGTTGAGAATCACCACTACAAGGTGGATGGATAAAAGACGATGGAATATAACAGGACACAGTGTGTTTCTAACACGGCATCACCAGATAGTGATCCTGCATTTCAGAGGCCACATTAACTGTATTGACATCTGCATGAGAACGTTCCATTGCATTAGCAATACTCAATTCACCTTTGTTCTCTTCTTAAATTCCATTAAAGTTTCAGATATGTGAGATGCAGGAAGAGTATCCTTCTTTCTGGACATATCTGACATGTTTATATCTACAGTGCTTTCTAAAAGTATTCATGCCCCTTGACTTATTACATATTTTGTTGTGTTACAACCTGAATTCATAATGGATTAAATAGAAACAATTTTCTCACCCATCTACACACAATACCTCATAATGACAAAATCAAAACATGTTTTTATATATTTGCAAATATTTCTAGAAATATCTAATTTACATAAGTATTCACACCCCTGAGTCAATACTTTGTCAATACTTTGTAGAAGTACCTTTGGCGATTACAACTGTGAGTCCTTTTGGGTAAGTCTCTAAGAGCTTTGCATACCTGGATTCTACAATATTTTACCATTATTCTTGAAAAAATCTTCAAGCTCTGTCAAGTTGATTGTTGATCATTGCTAGACAGCCATTTTCAAGTCTTGCCATAGATTCTCAGGCTGTTTTAAGTCAAAACTGTAACTTGGCAACTCAGGAAGTCTTCTTGGTAAGCAACTCCAGTATAGATTTGACTTTGTGTTTTAGGTTATTGTCCTGCTGAACGGTGAATTAATCTCCCAGTGTCTGGTGGAAAGCAGACCGAACCAGGTTTTCCTGTAGGATTTTGCCTTTGCTTATAGCTGTATTTTTTTTTAAACCCCCCTAGTCCTTGCTGATGACAAGCATTACCATAACATGATGCAGCCACCGCCATGCTTAAAAATATAAAGAGTGGTACTCAGTGATGTGTCGTGTTGGATTTGCCACAAACATAACACTTTGTATTTATTTCTTTACTACATTTTTTGCAGTATTATGTTAGTTAGTGCATTGTTGCAAACAGGATATATGTTTTGGAATATTTTTATTATGTACAGGCTTCCTTCTTTTTATTCTGTAATTTAGGTTAATATTGTGGAGTAAGTATGTTGTTGATCCATCCTCATTTTTCTCATATCACAGCCATTAAACTCTGGAGCTGTTTTAAAATCACCATTGGCCTTATGGTAAAATCCCTGAGCAGTTTCCTTCCTCTCAGGCAACTGAGTTAGGAAGGAGACCTGTATCTGTCACGTCCTGACCAGTGAAAAGGGTAATTTTGCCATAGTAGAATGGTCAGGGCGTGGCAGGGGGGTTGTTTTGTGTGTTTTGGGGTTGGTTTGTTTCTAGGGGAATTTGTTCTAGTTTTCTGTTTCTATGTTTCATTTTCCATGTGTGGCCGAGTATGGTTTCCAATCAGAGGCAGATGTCTTTCGTTGAACAAAGTTGTCTGTTCTACAACTAATTAACTAATTAACGAAATGATAATCAAAACACAGAAGAATACAGTATGCATAGGTCATAAATGCTAATAACATAAAGAATTGTTATATACAGTGCCAGTCAAAAGTTTGGACACACCTACGCATTCCAGGGTTTTTCTTTATTTGTACTATTTTCTTCATTGTAGAAAATAGTGAAGACATCAAAACTATGAAATAATACATATGGAATCATGTAGTAACCAAAAAAGTGTTTAAACAAAGTAGCCACCCTTTGCCTTGATGACAGCTTTGTAGACTCTTGGCATTCTCTTAACATTTACATTACATTTTACATTTAAGTCATTTAGCAGACGCTCTTATCCAGAGCGACTTACAAATTGGTGCATTCACCTTATGATATCAAGTGGAACAACGACTTTACAATAGTGCATCTAAATCTTTTAAGGGGGGGTTAGAAGGATTACTTTATCCTATCCTAGGTATTCCTTAAAGAGGTGGGGTTTCAGGTGTCTCCGGAAGGTGGTGATTGACTCCGCTGTCCTGGCGTCGTGAGGGAGCTTGTTCCACCATTGGGGTGCCAGAGCAGCGAACCGTTTTGACTGGGCTGAGCGGGAACTGTGCTTCCTCAGAGGTAGGGAGGCGAGCAGGCGAGCAGACCAGCTTCATTAGGTAGTCACCTAGAATTAATTTCAATTAACAGATTTGCCTTGTTAAAAGTTCATTTGTGGAATGCATTTGAGCCAATCAGTTGTGTTGTGACAAGGTAGGGTTGGTATACAGAAGATGGCCCTATTTGGTAAAAGACCAAGTGCATATTATTGCAAGACCAGCACAAATAAGCAAAAGGAAAACAACAGTCCATCATTACTTTAAGACATGAAGGTCAGTCAATAGGGAACGTTTCAAGAACGTTCAAGAAGTTTCTTCAAGTGCAGTCGCAAAAACCAAGCAATATGATGAAACTGGCTCTCATGATGACCGCCACATGAAAGGAAGACCCAGAATTACTTCTGCTGCAGACGATAAGTTCATTAGAGTTAACTGCACCTCAGACTGCTGCCCAAATAAATGCTTCACAGACTTCAAGTCACAGACACATCTCAACATCAACTGTTCAGAGGAGACTACAGTACATGAATCAGGCCTTCATGGTTGAATTGCTGCAAAGAAACCACTACTAAAGGACACCAATAAGAAGAAGAGACTTGCTTGGTCCAAGAAACACGAGCAATTTACATTAGATCTGTGGAAATCTGTCCTTTGGTCTGATGAGTTCAAACTAGAGATTTTTGGTTCCAACCACGGTGTCTTTTTGAGACGTGTCCAATCATTTGACTGGTAATGTATATGTCATGTTAATGCCTTTAAATGGGTTGATTATGTTTGTTGGGCCGCACTATGTATCCTTGTCATGTCCCTGCCTGTCACGCCTGAGGAGGTGTAGAGGAGCGATGAGCACCATGTTAGGATGATGTACGGTGTCTCCCTTTGACTCTGATAAAAAGGTAGAGTGTGTCTGTACAGACGGACCGATGGATGGAGAGAGGGATCAATTCTTCCCTCTGTCCTCTTCCTCTCCATGTGTGATATTTATCTCCCCTTCTCCCTGAACAGGGATATTTTGGACACTTTGTACCAGTCTACAGAGATTAGCATGAAGTTGGGGGACATGCATTAAAATGTCATTGTTTTCTTGTGTTTTATTTTCATGATGCTGTTTATACAGTGTGGATGATTCTTCATCCCCGACGGGGAGAGAGAGAGAGAGATAAAAAAAAACGAGTTTGTCTTCCTGGAATGGGGAACAATAAATAAGTAGTAATGAGGGAAATGCATGCATGCATGTGTGTGTGTGTGTGTGTGTGTGTGTGTGTGTGTGTGTGTGTGTGTGTGTGTGTGTGTGTGTGTGTGTGCGTGCCGGCGCATGTGTGTCTGTCTGTGTGGGTTTGTTAGGGATTGTTTTCTGTCATCACTTTAGAAGACTGTGACCCCAGAACACAGTGGCACTGAGCTGCTGTGTTATTCAGACAGTGTCTCACCCCCCCATCCTCTGGAGAAGGCTAGTCTGTGATTGCTGGGAGCTGACTGACTGACATTTGCACATGAAAATCGACTCCGTTTCCCCCCTAAACACCTACACTGCTTAAGGAAAACAGTGGAGGGACAAGGGTCTCTGTTTGTGGAGGTGGTGTGTGTGTGTGTGTGTGTGTGTGTGTGTGTGTGTGTGTGTGTGTGTGTGTGTGTGTGTGTGAGAGAGAGAGTCGTGTAATGAATGGAATCCTGCTGTGCCATATTAGCCTCACTTGAATGCCACACAAGGCTCTGCTGCAATGCTGCCTATTAATTTAGGTGTGTGTGTGTGTGTGTGTGTGTGTGTGTGTGTGTGTGTGTGTGTGTGTCCTGCATGCCTGTGTGTGTCCATCATGTGTCACGGTAGCTGCTAGGGCTTCGTGTTCTGTCTGGCTGAATCTCCTGCTCTGCTTCAGCAGTCAGTCTCCTCTCAGTTCCCTCAAAGAGCATCTCTGTCCCTTAGAGGCTCTACCTCTTCTACACTGCATCCATTTCAGATACACTCTCTTCTCCTCATCCTCATCCTCTTCTCCTCTCCCCTCGGCACCACTCACCACAACTCCTCTCCTCCTCCTCCTCCTCCTCTTCTCCCCCTCCTCCTCCTCTCCCGGGGCTCAGGTGTGTGATTGACAGCTGTCCACTTATATGAGGCAGAAGAACACCAATAGTTCTCGGACTGAACAACACTAAAACTATTCTAAACCAGATTAACTGTTTCTCGGACTGAACAACACTAGAACTATTCTAAACCAGATTAACTGTTTCCTCTAACATTTCTCCGTTTTTCTTTTTATCAGCTTCTTAAAAAGGTACATTATGCAGAAATCACTCAGCCATTTCCTGGTTGCTAAAATTCTAATAAACTAATCAGAAAAAGAAACGTCATTTATTTTCAGCAAACTTAACATGTGTAAGTATTTGTATGAACATAACAAGATTCAACAACTGAGACATAAACTGAACAAGTTCCACAGACATGTGACTAACAGAAATGGAATAATGTGTCCCTGAACAAAGGGGGGAGGGGGGGAGGTCAAAATCACAAGTAACAGTCAGTATCTGGTGTGGCCATCAGCTGCATTAAGTACTGCAGTGCATCTCCTCCTCATGGACTGCACCAGATTTGCCAGTACTTGCTGTGAGATGTTACCCCACTCTTCCACAAAGGCACCTGCAAGTTCTCAGACAATTCTGGGGGAATGGCCCTAGGCCACACTCTCCGATCCAACAGGTCCCAGACGTGCTCAATGGGATTGAGATCCGGGCTCTTCGCGGTCCATGGCAGAACACTGACATTCCTATCTTGCAGGAAATCACGCACAGAACGAGCAGTATGGCTGGTGGCATTGTCATGCTGGAGGGTCATGTCAGGATGAGCCTGCAGGAAGGGTACCACATGAGGGAAGAGGATGTCTTCCCTGTAACGCACAGCATTGAGATTGCCTGCAATGACAACAAGCTCAGTCCGATGATGCTGTAACACACCGCCCCAGACCATGACGGACCCTCCACCTCCAAATCAATCCCGCTCCAGAGTACAGGCCTCGGTGTAATGCTCATTCCTTCAACAATAAATGCGAATCCGACCATCATCCCTGGTGAGACAAAACCGTGACTCGTCAGTGAAGAGCATTTTTGCCAGTCCTGTCTGGTCCAGCAACGGTGGGTTTGTGCCCATAGGCGACGTAGTTGCCGGTGACATCTGCCAGGTCCTCACCAGATGAACGTTCACGCAGATGAACAGGGACCCTGGGAATCTTTCTTTTGGTGTTTTTCAGAGTCAGTAGAAAAGCCTCCTTAGTGTCCTAAGTTTTCATAACTGTGACCTTAATTGCCTACCATCTGTAAGCTGTTAGTGTCTTAACGACCGTTCCACAGGTGCATGTTCATTAATTGTTTATGATTCTTTACAATGAAGATATGTGAAGTAATTTGGATTTTTATTAATTATCTGTGAAAGACAGGGTCTTGAAAAAGAACGTTTTTTTTGCTGAGTTTTGTTTGACTAATTTCACTTTATGTGACAAAACCTCCAGTCTTCGTGTAGAGAATCATAGTACCATTCTAAACAGCTCTTAAATATATTTTTCAGCTGTTTGAAGCTGGTGTACAAAACCCAAAGTAAAAGACGCAAAAACAAAACTTAAGAATGGGAAGCATAGAAATAGCTCCACAGAACAGATCTACCACTTAGACTTACTTTCAATGAGAATGACAGATCTATAACTCACATTTCTATGTGAATTTGGTCAGGTGGCCCACAAAGTGACATATTGCAGCTTTAAACCACCACTTTGATTTGAAAGGTTCTCTCAATAGCATGTCTATAGTTCCAGTTCTATTTTTTAAATAAATGATGCTTCTATACTTTATATATCCTAAATATAATGAAAATGGTAGTTGTACCTCTTTAATCCATGGGGTTTCGCAAAATCATGTTGTGACATCCCCCTAGGTTTTAGCATTTTCTAACGGGGTGGGAGGTGAAGTGCTCCATTTACTGCTCTATGGCTGAACCTTATTTTAGTGGTCTACGATAGAACCTTTAGTCTACTGCTCTACGGTAGAACCTTTAGTTCACTGCTCTATGGTAGAACCTTCAGTTTAGTGCTCTATGGTACAACCTTTAGTTTACTGAACAGGTCAAACTGGCTCTAACCAGCATAGAAAGAGGAGTAGGAGGCCCCGGTGCACAACTGAGCAAGAGGACAAGAAATAAAAGATTAAGATGGGCAAAAAAACACAGACATTGGACAGAGGAACTCTGCCTAGAAGGCCAGTCTCCCGGAGTCGCCGCTTCACTGTTGACGTTGAGACTGGTGTTTTGCGGGCTCTATTTAATGCAGCTGCCAGTTGAGGACTTGTGAGGCGTCTGTTTCTCAAACTAGACACTCTAATGTACTTGTCCTCTTGCTCAGTTGTGCACCAGGGCCTTCCACTCCTCTTTCTATTCTGGTTAGAGCCAGTTTGCACTGTTCTGTGAAGGGAGTAGTACACAGCGTTGTACGAGATCTTCAGTTTCTTGGCAATTTCTCGCATGGAATAGCCTTCATTTCTCAGAACAAGAATAGACTGACGAGTTTCAGAAGACCTGTCTTTGTTTCTGGACATTTTGAGCCTGTAATCGAACCCACAAATGCTGATGCTCCAGTTGCAGAGGGAGGTGTTTTGTCCCAGAGTCCTTAGCTTAGCGATGAGCTTTGTGGGCACTATGGTGTTGAACGCTGAGCTGTAGTCAATGAACAGCATTCTCACATAGGTGTTCCTTTTGTCCAGGTGAGAAAGGGCAGTGTGGAGTGAGATTGAGATTGCGTCATCTGTGGATCTGTTGGAGCGTTATGCGAATTGGATTGGGTCTAGGGTGTCTGGGAGGATGCTGTTGATGTGAGCCATGACCAGCCTTTCAAAGGACTTCATGGCTATCGATGTGAGTGCCATGGGCAGTAATCATTTAGGCAGATTACCTTCGCTTCCTTGGGCAATGGGACTATGGTGGTCTGCTTGAAACATGTAGGTATTACAGACTCTGTCAGGGAGAGGTTGAAAATGTCAGTGAAGACACTTGACAGTTGGTCCGCGCATGCTTTGAGTACACGTCCTGGTAATCCGTCTGGCCCAGCGGCTTTGTGAATGTGGACCTGTTTAAAGGTTTTGTTCACATCGGCTACTGAGAACGTTATCTAGAACCGCTGATGTCATCTAGAACAGCTAGTGCTCTCGTGCATCCTTCAGTGTTGCTTGCCTCGAAGCGAGCATAAAGGCATTTAGCTCGTCTGGTAGGTGTGTGTGTGTGTGTGTGTGTGTGTGTCAGTCACCAGATCTCAACCCAATTGAACACTTATGGGACATCCTGGAGAGGCGCCTGAGCATCCCTCCAGTAGAGTTAACCTTCTGTCTTATGTAACTATACCAAACATAACATACTAATTTCTTTGTCCTGGATTTACTTTAACTATGTTCCGTCTAGTCTATGAGACCAGTCTGAAATACAGGACAGATTCAGGTGGAGGGAAAGAGGAAGACAACCAGACAATACAGAGAAGTGTTTACACTGATGTTAAAGCTCATTAGAGAAGTATCAGTGTCTCCCTCTGCCATTTCTCCCCATGATGACTAGGACCTTAAGTGTTTTCAGCTGCATCTGTGCGTTATTGATTTGTATGATGTATTAAAGGTAGCCTAGAGTCTAGGCTGAAAGAATATATATGATAGGATTACCAGGAAATAGAGCTATTGATCGGGTCAAGAAGAAGAAGCAGGGTTTACGTTATAGGTAAAGAGAGGATTCGAGGGCGGCAGGTAGCCTAGTGGTTAAGAGCGTTGAGCCAGTAACCGAAAGGTCACTGGTTTGAATCCCAGAGCCGACAAGGTGAAAGATCTGTCGCTGTGCATTTGAGCAAGGCACTTAACACATTTAGCCAATATTTCACACGCTGGACTGAGTCTTTTTCCCCAGCAGGCATTAAATTGCATTCAAATATATAAATAAATTGTGCATTGCCAGAAATCCTAAATACACCAGTCCTTTCCAGAGCAAAATCTATGGCTCTGGTCTTTCTATTCCAGTCCAGAAGGTGGCGATCATGCACTCACAGTTCGCTACCAACCGCCGTTACACTCCACTGAAGAAGAACAAGGAAAAGCGGAAGTCCTGTGGTATGTGCGTAGCAAATAAATAACATTTTTCACAGGTATTTGCAAGCTAATACATTTTACGCTGGTGTGGAATTTGTAATGCTACTTTTGCCAAATACACATATTAATTAATGACACGAATGCCTTCGACTTAGCCTCTAATAAAGTCCTTTATCGACTGCATGCTAGCCAGCTATTAACGTTAAAGCAGCAATCAGCAGTTAAAACAATAACAAAGCTGAGAAATGTAACCACCCTCAAAATCAGAGATATAGCTATGAATGCAAAGGCTGACCATCACATATATCAAACTTAGGCTAAATAGTGTTTACGTTACTCAGTTTACAAACATTTGGGTAAAACATGCTTAGATTTGGGGTTCTGATGGTGTACGACAGTTGAACTAATCTCAAGAATATATGGGTACATATCGTTAATTCACAAGTCCAAAAATGGATATAGCAACTGCAGATTGCCCCCTTTAACGTTACTGTTGACAGCGGTTGTAAATACATTTGTTTATTTAAAAACGTAGCAAAAGCAAACCTGTGGGATAACTTGCCATAAAGAGTGTGCGTGTGACCACCTCTCCCTCCCAGATATAGCTAGGTCAGTGGTCTTCCTCCTCCAGTCCAGATTGAGGAGATTGCCACCTGTCTTCCTGTCTGTCAGTATGTCATCCAGGACAGAACAGAGTTGCAAGTCTCTCCTATTTGGCTTGCTGCTTGTGCTGCTCTGTGAGGTGTTCTCGTTTGCACACGCAAGCAAGGTATGTTAATTGACGGGGCCATACTCACTGGTGTACAGTGTCAATTTCTGATGATGCTCATACAATTCATTAGCCTGGTCCCAGATCTGTTTGTGCTGTCTTGCCAATTCCTGCGGTCATTGTCAGTTGGCAAGACAGCACAAACGGATCTAGGACCACACTCTTAGAAAAAAGGGTTATTCGGCCATCCCCATAGATGGGTTGGATGTTTAGCAACTATTCAGCGAAACAGACACAAAACAGACAGTGTTGGCTTAGATTAAATATATTTCGACTCCAATGTTTATTGAAAACATAAATAAGTTTACACAATGAGCGCTTGTTGTCTCTCAAATACATTGTTACAGTTGTTGGTTAGCTAGCTAGGGAATTTTTGCCATATTAGCATAGACCTCAAAACAGACACGGTATCAAGAACAAGATAAAACGAGCTGAAACGAGCGACCTATGGTTCCCACGTGGCAGCTTTAGTCATTGTTGCTATCTGACCATCCAGAATCACAACAACACACGGACTTCTGCCCCATTGGAGCACATTGTTTTCGAGATGTTGTTAGCAAACCCATTTTGGTTTCAGGTAGAACCCTTTTGGGTTTCATGTAGAACCCTCTGTGGAAAAGGTTCTACATGGAACCAATAAGGGTTCTCCTATGGGGACAGCCAAAGAACCCTTTTAGGTTCTAGTTATCATCTTTTTTTCAAAGAGTACAGGCTAACAAATCGCTGTGTTTTGAAGACCCCCATGACGATAATGTTATTCTCTATGTTCACAGAGTTTTGAAGACGTGCGCTGCAAGTGTATCTGTCCACCCTACAGGAACATCACTGGACACATCTACAGCAGGAACGTCTCCCAGAAAGATTGGTGAGAAATGTTCTATCACATAGGCCCTGTGCACATCATGCAGAATTCACAATCTGGTCTAACTCAGTCACTCATCTTTGTTCGCTCCTGGTGTCTTCCACAGTACATTTAACTAGTTCTGCCAAGGAGCTGTGGATTTAAGGTTCCCCAACTCACACAATTTGCTGATCGATGTCTTCATGTTTCAATGTAGTTCTGGAAAGAATGAATAAAAGTGTGAAGCTTACATCTAGAACTAACATAGAGGCAGTAGACTAATAATAAGAGACTAGTTATGTATAATGTGTGTACCTTTGTCTGTGCTCAGTAACTGCCTCCATGTAGTGGAGCCCATGCCAGTGCCAGGCCATGATGTGGAGGCCTACTGTCTGCTGTGTGAGTGCAAGTATGAGGAACGCAGCAGCAACACCATCAAGGTACTACTGACCCTTTACAATGACACACAGAGTTGATTTCAACTGATATTACATTGAGGGAAAAAAGTATTTGATCCCCTGCTGATTTTGTACGTTTGCCCACTGAGAAAGAAATGATCAGTCTATAATTTTAATGGTAGGTTTATTTGAACAGTGAGAGACAGAATAACAACTAAAAAATCCAGAAAAATGCATGTCAAAAATTTTATAAATTGATTTGCATTTTAATGAGGGAAATAAGTATTTGACCCCCTCTCAATCAGAAAGATTTCTGGCTCCCAGGTGTCTTTTATACAGGTAACGAGCTGAGATTAGGAGCACAATAGTCCTGCAGCAACAGGATTTGAACCTTTAGTCCATAATGTGCTTGATCGGTGATTAAACTATTAGCTAGACAGTAGGATTCATGAAAGTGCAGTACTGTTAATATAACTGTGGGGTTTCAGTGAATTTATGTGGCGTAGTAAAATTTTCAGCAACAAAAGAGATCAAATTAAGATCCTATATCTGTATGTATGAAAATACCCTCAAATAAAAGGTGACATTCTGTATTTTTGCCAAATATGAAACATTTGATCTCGAATCCAAAATGCTGCAGTATAAAGTAAAATGTAAAACATGTAGCTTCTCTGTCCAAATAAATGAGAGAACCAGACTGAGACCATTGTTCAGAAATGCAAGTTTTTATTTAGGCCTTAATGTTCATCAGTAAAATTCATTAGAATTTCATTAAGGTATGTGATGGCCAAATGTTGTACATTATCTGTGGCTTACTGGTAACTGATGTTGTACATTATGGCTGGCTTACTGGTAACTGTAAGTGTAGTAGAAGGTTCCACTACTCAGACCGCAGGTTACACTGTGACTGCCAAACTGGACCTTAGTGGTGCAGGTTCCCAGGTGGTCATCAAAGTTTAGGTCCTTGTCCCAGATCTCGAACTTGAGGGAAGCACTGGAAGGCACATTCAGAAAGTTGAATACAGCACTCCAGGATGGGTTTTGAGTATCCTTGTGCCAGTCTGTCATGCCACCGGGTTCGCCACCACACCAAACCTTGACGTAGGGGTCAGGGTAATTACCAGCAGGGTCCCCTCGAAGGCCGCTGGCATGAAGGCCGGACACCCTGACGTTTGCACCATGGACGCCAACCAGCATACAGAGAAACAGCAGTCCCAGAGAGAGGGAGGCCATGGCTTTCAGTAGGGGAAAGAAAACTAAGAGGGAAAAAATAAAAGGGAGGGGTTTAAATACATTTGCATGTCAACAGGATGACAAAATATAGCCTAGTCAAGCCACATGAGAGTCAGAAAGAACCTGAGTCAAAAACACTAACTGTCTTCAGAGAAGAGGAGATACAACACTAACAGTCTTCACAGAGAAGAGGAGATACAACACTAACAGTCTTCACAGAGAAGAGGAGATACAACACTAACAGTCTTCAGAGAGAAGAGAAGATACAACACTAACAGTCTTCAGAGAAGAGGAGATACAACACTAACAGTCTTCACAGAGAAGAGGAGATACAACACTAACAGTCTTCACAGAGAAGAGGAGATACAACACTAACAGTCTTCACAGAGAAGAGGAGATACAACACTAACAGTCTTCACAGAGAAGCGGAGATACAACACTAACAGTCTTCACAGAGAAGAGGAGATACAACACTAACAGTCTTCACAGAGAAGCGGAGATACAACACTAACAGTCTTCACAGAGAAGCGGAGATACAACACTAACAGTCTTCACAGAGAAGCGGAGATACAACACTAACAGTCTTCACAGAGAAGCGGAGATACAACACTAACAGTCTTCACAGAGAAGCGGAGATACAACACTAACAGTCTTCACAGAGAAGCGGAGATACAACACTAACAGTCTTCACAGAGAAGCGGAGATACAACACTAACAGTCTTCACAGAGAAGCGGAGATACAACACTAACAGTCTTCACAGAGAAGAGGAGATACAACACTAACAGTCTTCACAGAGAAGAGGAGATACAACACTAACAGTCTTCACAGAGAAGCGGAGATACAACACTAACAGTCTTCACAGAGAAGAGGAGATACAACACTAACAGTCTTCACAGAGAAGAGGAGATACAACACTAACAGTCTTCACAGAGAAGCGGAGATACAACACTAACAGTATTCACAAAGAAGGAAAGAAAAACAAATTATTTCCAAAAAAGAGAGGAAGGACAAACATTGTTAATTGTCAAGGAAATCATTTTGTTAGTGGTACAATATGAAAAATGCTATAAAGTACACATGTTTACAGGACTCATTAAAACAATATGAAGATGAGACTGGAGTAGATCTTACCTGTGCTATGTAGAGTCTGGAGACGAGGGTCTGTATCTCAGGGGAACCAACCACTGATGGTTTTTCCTGTGCCCAATCGCTGTTTATAAATACTTCATCGGGTTTCTCCAATTCAACCCCAACATACAGTATGCCCCCAGTGCCCCCACACAGAGAGGCAAAGATAACCCACAGGTGGTCTTTTCTCAGGGATTCCTCAACCAATGAGAGCACACGGAGGCAGCAACACCTACAATACAGGTGTTAAATTTAAACCTTTAATGCTGATTAAATGATGGCCAGACTTTTAACCAATAAGGCAATACCAAGTGGCATATTAAGACAAACAGACCTTGGCATCACCTCAGGGTTGTTGGCATCACCTCAGGGTTGTTGGCATCACCTCAGGGTTGTTGGCATCACCTCAGGGTTGTTGGCATCACCTCAGGGTTGTTGGCATCACCTCAGGGTTGTTGGCATCACCTCAGGGTTATTGGCATCATTTCAGTTACCACCTGCCCCTTGAGTCACTAAACCCCCAAGCGCCACTCTGCGCCACGTGCAGCACAGGGTCAGCCATAGAGCAGCACCTGTGGAGCAGGTTAAGGGTTGTGGTCTCTGAGTTGGTGGCACCTGTTTTCGACAAACATCATCACTGTATAATGTATATATAAACTTCTATTCTGTTGTGTATTCGACACTGAACAAAAAAATAAAGGCAACATGTAAAGTGGGGGTCAAATGTTTCATGTGGTGAAATAAAAAATTCAAAAGGCACTCGCACATCTGAGCAAGATTTCATGTGGTGAAATAAAATATCCCAGAAATGTTCCATATGCTTATTTCTCTAAATATTTATTCACAAATTTGTTTACATCCCTGTAAGTGAGCATTTCTCCTTTGCCAAGACAATCCATCCACCTGACAGGTGTGGCATATTAAACAGCATGATCATTACACAGGTGCACCTTGTGCTGGGGACATTAAAAGGCCACTCTAAAATGTGCAGTTTTGTCACACAGCTCAATGCCACAGATATTTTGAGGGAGCATGCAATTGGCACGCTGACTGCAGAAATGTCCACCAGAGCAGTTGCCAGAGAATTGAATGTTAATTTCTCTACCATATGCCGCCTCCGATGCAGTTTTAGAGAATTTGACAGGACGTCCAACTGGCCTCACAACCGCAGACCACGTGTACATTTTCTGGCAACAGCTCTGGTGGACGTTCCTGCAGTCAGCATACCAATTGCACGCCCCCTCAAAACTTGAGACATCTGTGGCATTGTGTTGTGTGACAAAACTGCACATTCATTTTTAGAGGGACCTTTTATTGTCCCCAGAACAAGGTGCACCTTTGTAATGATCATGCATTTTAATTAGCTTCTTGATATGCCACACCTGTCAGGTGGATGTATTATCTTGACAAAGGAGAAATGCTCACTAACAGGGATGTTGTCACATCTGTCATCAGGAATGGACCAAGGCGCAGCGGGTTGCGTGCTCATCATTGTTATTTATTAGTGAACACGAAAAAAAACAAAGAAACACGACAGTACAACAGTCTTGCAGGCTATACTAAAAGCAATGCAAAAACAACTATCCACAACCACAAAGAAAAACACACACCTGTTTATAGGACTCCCAATCAGAGGCAACTAGAAACACCTGCCTCAATTGAGAGTCCAGCACCCAACCTACACAGAGAAAACCCTCTGCCACGTCCTGACCAAAACTAATACAATTACTCCCTCTGCTGGTCAGGACGTGACAGATGTAAACAAATTTGTGCACAAGATTTCAGAGAAATGCGCTTCTTGTGCATATGGAAAATCTCTGGGATCTTATATTTCAGCCCTTGAAACATGGGACAAACACTTTATATGTTGCGTTTATATTTTTGTTCAGTGTATAAATAAAAAATAATATATGAAATATCCCTCTCCTCCAACAGACACATCTCAACATCAACATCAGGCCTTCATGAAATTTCTGCAAAGAAACCACTTCTAAAGGACACCAATAATAAGAAGAGACTTGCTTGGGCCAAGAAACACGAACAACGGACATTAGACCGGTGGAAATCTGTCCTTTGGTCTGATGAGTCCAAATTCTAGATTTTTGGCTACAACCGCCATGTCTTTGTGAGACGCAGAGTAGGTGAGCGGATGATCTCCGCCAGTGTGGTTCCCGCCATGAAGCATGGAGGAGGAGGTGTGGGGGTGCTTTGCTGGTGACACTGTCAGTGATTTATTTAGAATTCAAGGCACACTTAACCAGCATGGCTACCACAGCATTCTGCAGCGATACGCCATCCCATCTGGTTTGTGCTTAGTGGGACTATCATTTGTTGTTCAACAGGACAATGACCCAACAAACCTCCAGGCTGTGTAAGGGCTAATTGACCAAGGAGAGTGATGGAGTGCTGCATCAGATGACCTGGCCTCCACAACCACCCGACCTCAACTCAATTGAGATGGTTTGGGATGAGTTGGACCGCAGAGTGAAGGAAAAGCAGCCAACGAGTGCTCAGCATGTGGGAACTCCTTCAAAACTTTTGGAAAAGCATTCCAGGTGAAGCTGGTTGAGAGAATGCCAAGACTGTGCAAAGCTGTCATCAAGGCAAAGGGTTGCTACTTTGAAGAATCTCACATCTAAAATATATTTTGTAGAAAATAGTAAAAATAAAGAAAAACCCTTGAATTAGTAGGTGTGTCCAAACTTTTGATTGGTACTGTACATAGTGAGTCGCCCAGCCCATATCTCCCAGCCCTAAGCAGATGGCACCTGTTTTCGACAAATATCATAATTTATCATCAATTTATACATTAACATCTATTCTTTACTTCAGTTTTTTATTTAAAAAAATGTCCATTCTTTTTTACATACAAGACTAAGTATGTCACGTCCTGACCAGTATAGGGGTTATTGGTTATGGTAGTTTGGTCAGGACGTGGCAGAGGGTATTTGTTTTATATGGTTCGGGGGTTATGTGTATGTAGAGGGGTATTGTATTTATGTGTTCCGGGGTTTTTAGTGTATGTTCTTGTTTTGGGTTTCTAGGTTTTCTAGGTTTTGTATTTCTTTGTTGGCCTGGTGTGGCTCTCAATCAGGAACAGCTGTACATCGTTGTTCCTGATTGGGAGTCATACTTAGGGAGCTTGTTTTCACCTGTCTCTTTGTGGGTAGTTGTATTTGCACTGCTGTTTAGCCTGCAAATCTGTTAGCTGTCGTTTATTGTTTTTCCGTGTTCGCTATAAAATAAATATAATTATGAGCACGCAACCCGCTGCGCCTTGGTCTAATCACTTCGACAGTCGTGACAAAGTATTACTGTATTTGCAAATAACCTGAATAGTAATATCTATAATATTTAAATAACAAATCATATGAAATATCCCTCTCCTGCTTTTTTGATACATCCTTCCTTTCCTCTTTGTACCCCTGCATGTTTAACTTGTCAAATGTTTGCCTTAGCATGTCAGAAAGCAGCCAAAGGCTTTGTCTGCTTAACTTGAATCCAAGCTACATTTATTTTCCATCCCCCCAGGTAACGATCATCATCTACCTGTCAGTGGTGGGCTCTCTGCTACTCTACATGTTGTTCCTGCTGCTGGTTGAACCTCTCATCCGTAAACATGACCCCTACATCCAACCCCTTCACAACGAGGATGACTCTGAGGTATATTAACAGATATACAATGCCTTCGGAAAGTATTCAGACCCATTGACTTCTTACACATTTTGTTTTGTTACAGCCTTATTCTAAAATGTATTGAACCAAAAATAATCCTCATTAATCTACACACAATAGCCCATAATCATCAAGCAAAAACAGGTTTTTAGACATTTTTGCAAATTTATTAAAAATAAAAAACAGATACCTTATTTACATAAGTATTCAGATCGTTTGCTATGAGACTCGAAATTGAGCTCAGGTGCATCATGTTTCCATTGATCATCCTATAGATGTTTCTACAACTTGATTGGAGTCCACCTGTGGTACATTCAATTGATTGGACATGATATGGAAAGGCACACACCTGTCTATATAAGGTCCCACAGTTGACAGTGCATGTTAAAGCAAAAACCAAGCCATGAGGTCAAAGGAATTGTTCGTAGAGCTCTGAGACTATTGTGTCGAGGCACAGATCTGGGGAAGGGTACCAAAAAAATGTCTGCAGCATTGAAGGTCCCCAAGAACACAGTGGCCTCCATCATTCTTAAATGGAAGGATGGAACCACCAAGACTCTTCCTAGAGCTGGCCGCCCGGCCAAACTGAGCAATTGGGGGAGAAGGGCCTTGGTCAGGGAGGTGACCAAGAACCCGATGGTCACTCTGACAGAGATCTAGAGTTCCTCTGATGAGATGGGAGAACCTTCCAGATTGACAACCATCTCTGTAGCACTCCAGCGATCAGGCCTTTATGGTAGAGTGGCCAGACGGAAGCCACTCCTCAGTAAAAGGCACATGACAGCCCACTTGGAGTTTGCCAAAGGTCACCTAAAGACTCTCAGACCATGAGAAACACAATTCTCTGGTCTGATGAAACCAATATTGAACTCTTTGGCCTGAATGCCAAGTGTCACGCCTGGAAGAAACCTGGAACCATCCCTACGGTGAAGCATGGTGGTGGCAGCATCATGTTGTTGGGATGTTTTTCAGCAGCAGGGACTGGGAGACTAGTCAGGATCGAGGCAAAGATGAACGGAGCAAATTACAGAGAGATCCTTGATGAAAACCTGCTCCAGAGCGTTTAGGACCTCAGACTGGGACGAAGGTTCACCTTCAAACAGGACAACGACCCTAAGCACACAGCCAAGGCAACACAGGAGTGGCTTCGGGACAAGTTTCTGAATGTCCTTGAGTGGCCCAACCAGAGCCCAGACTTGGAGAGACCTGAAAATATCTGTGCAGCAACCCTTCTCATCCAACCTGACAGAGCTTGAGAAGATCTGCAGAGAAGAATGGAAGAAACTACAGGTGTGCCAAGCTTGTTGCGTCATACCCAAGAAGACTCGATTTTGTAATCACTGCCAAAGATGCTTCAACAAAGTACTGAGTAAAGGGTCTTAATACTTATGTAAATGTGATAGTTTTTTAAATTTGTCTAAATGAGCAAACATTTCTGTTTTTGCTTTGTCTTTATGGGGTATTGTGTGTAGATTGATGAGGATTTTAGAATAAGGCTGTAATGTAACAAAATGTCAAGCGGTCTGAATACTTTCCGAAGGCACTGTACACCGCACATAGGAAACAAACTCGGGAAGATATGGTCTATGCTTCTTAACATCTGCAACACAATGTTACGTCTGTCGGGAGGCTGTGGGATGTGAGGAACAATTCTACTGGTTTGCTGGTTTCTGCGTCACTGATTAACAGGTGTGTGTAACATCCTGTACACTCTCTCTGTCTGTCTGTCTCTCTCTATGTGTGTGTCCCCACCCCTCCCTTACAGGACATGCGGCCGCAGCCTGAATGTGCTGCTGCTGCCCAGGGAGGCAGAGGTAACACGGTACTGGAACGTGTAGAGGGAGCCCAGCAGCGCTGGAAAAAACAGGTCCAGGAACAGCGCAAGACTGTCTTTGACCGACACAAGATGCTTAGTTAAACCTCAATGGCTGACTTCAGATCAGAGGCTAGAGTCACCTCCCAAGCGTCGTCCACATCTGCTACTGTTGTAGTGTCATTAGCTACATGTTGTTCTTCAGGATTTCAGTCCCTTTGCCATTTCAATACAGTCCGTGCACATTTAGGATCATTTATGAGCGTTATGGTAATTCTGTTTGGAACGATCGCTGGCCCATTTGTCCTTTGTTTCCAAAATGGTGGTTGCTGTCATGAGAATATAGATGTGTATCAAAATGAGGAGTATAGCCAAACAGCAAAGTGGAAGTAGTGGTTGCATCATCATCTCTGCATCGTCTGCATGGAAAGATAAAACAGGAAATGGAACTGGATATATTACAATCACTTTATCTAAAATAAGCTTTGATAAAATAGGACTGATTCAGAATATTTTTAATGTGCTTAAGCACATTTTACAAATAATTTTCAATCCTCATTGTAGCATTGTTTTGTGAAGCTACCTCAGCGTACCAGATACTTTAGGTAGGCTGAATGCGTGTGAATGATAGGCTCACTGTAAATAGGCTGCCGGTATGTAATTGGTTACCTTAGTTATTAGCTGGTGCTAAGCCAAGTTCATTCCTTAGTTTATTCACTGTTTATCATCAGAACCACTTGTGGTTCATTTTGCAGTTCCTGATGATATCCTTTGTACTTAAAGACACAAGCAAGGAAAAGGTATTCCTTTATTTAGCCATGTAATGATGATTGATAGTTTGGCTGGCTTTGAAGAATTTGTTGTTTGATAGGCTGTCTCTACCTGGAGTGGACACAGATGAGTGAAACCTCTGAGGATGCTAAATGTGATTGGCTTAGCTTGTAACAATCATTGTAATGTAGTAATTAACTGTATAATCATTGGTTCATGTTTTTTGGAATCACTGGAATGCCAAATGTCTTTGTATGATTCCAGAGTGGAATATTGCAGTCAGTGGATTGTCTCACATTCTATTAACTAGCACTGACTGAGGCTCTGTGCTGTGTGTGTGGAGGGGGGACATTTCCAGTCACAGTCTGAGGTGAAGTTATGCTAGCCTGCTTTACCTTAAACACACACACACACATTGAGAATTGATGAAAAGGTCTATTGAATTATTATTGAATTAATGTTTTAGCTGATGTATTTTAATGCAGATGTACTCTTAATTGACATTATTTTGAATGTAATTATCAAACTGAATATGGTAGGTGTTGTATGTTGATGTTAAAGACATATCAACTGATATGTGTGTTTTGATATAGGCTAGGATTTTATTACATTGTTTATTTTAGTTGGACTCTGTTCTGAGATCTTGCAATGTTGAAAGAATGTCTGTGTAATTGTCTACATCGTGCTTGGAAAACAGTACAAATGGCCCTTGGTTGAGCTTATATTTATCCTGTTGGAGTTATTTGGTGAAATCAGTGTAACATAGTTTGATTGAAGCTGCTTATGTATTTATAGACGATGTTAAACCCCTTGTTGTCACTTGAGTTACCTGCCGCCATATCCCTCATCTTCAGAGGTGCCTGTATGACTCATGACCACTAGATGGCCACACAGCACATTATGATGTGGAAATGGAAGTGGTCCTATGTTAGGTACGGTTTTAACTGGGACTGGGCCCATGATCTATAATACCACACCATGCACATTTTGTCAATCCAGCACTTAGCTTTAGTCCATGACCATAATGTATTTTATCTTTGAGACTTAGAGAGCTGTTTTTTGTGTGTCATTTTTAACTAAGATTGAGGTGGAGAGAGTATTGAGGGTGAGTAACAGGGTAGTATTATGAGATGGCGCCGGAGAAGAAGGCTGAGGTAGAGTAGCTGTAGACCACACTATCTACTTAGAGAGTTGTCATCTGTATTTTTCGTAGCTGTTTACATACCACCACAGACTGAGGCTGGCACTAAGACAGCATTGAAGGAGCTGTATTCCGCCATAAGCAAACAAGAAAACGCTCACCCAGAGGCGACGCTCCTAGTAGCCGGTGACTTTAATGCAGGGAAACTTAAATCTGTAAACTGCATTATTGGTTAGGGGCTCGTAAGTAAGCATTTCACTAAAAGGTCTACACCTGTTGTATTCGGCGCATGTGACTAATAAAGTTTGATTTGACCATAATGTATTTTTTATCTTTTACTAAGAGAGCTGTTTTTTTAACTAAGATTGAGGTGGAAAGAGTATTGAGGGTGATTAACAGGGTAGGGGTGGATGGGGAGTATTATGGGTGTGTCGTGTCTCTGACTATGATTATATGAGATGACATGCTATTTTCAAATTGATTATCCAACGTTTAATTATTTGATTAAATTACTCAGGCAATAACTAACTCGTTAGAACTCCTGGGGCACCACGGAAGCATTAGTTTATATAGAGCGGCTATCTCCCAAATCCACCCTTAATTAAAGATCTGAAGATCTTTTATATCAATTGCAGTCAATTATTAATCGGCACCTTATTCAGTCTCATTCTGATTGTCGTAAAGTACTTGGTTATCTGCACGAACCCTGGCTAACAAGTTGAATCAGCAATTCACAAATTGGCTTAGTTATTTATTTACTAAATACCTAAATAAATCACATAGAATTACATATATATATATATATATATATATATATATATACACAGGATAGATCATACATTGATTACTAATCATGTCATGAAAAATCCCTAGTGGGCTAACCCGATATGACGGCTGGTTACACGAAGGAAAGGGGTTGGGTTTGAATGAAAGAGCAGGAAGACTGAGGGACAAAGGAATTGGGTTTCTATTGGACCTTGAGAAGCTATGCTACCGTAAATACAGAATCTCATGCATTTTAATAACCGCCCATTCGGAAGAGGAAAATGCAAGATATATATTTACTCTGAGCTGCGCTTCGATAGATGGATCGAAGATGAAAGACTGGTTTGCCCAGCAGAGATTGCCATTGTCCTTTGAAGAATCTTTCTGGTCGTAGTGTTGTAGAGCAGATACGTTGTAGTACCCTGTCGTTCTTAGGAGATTGTCTGTCCTTTCCTAGGCCACGTATGTTTACAGCTGCAGCTGATAAGTCGACGTCTAGGATGTATCACTTCTTCTTTAGTGAATAATAGTTCAAAGTTCATACCAAGTTGCCATAATCAGCTCGTGCTGTATTCTGGCTGGTCTAGTCCAAATTCACCATTCCAGTGCGGTAATCGTCACCTCCACGTGATCTGGTCTAATGTAAATTTTGTTAGAGTAGTCGTTCAACCATTCACAACCACAGCTCACGCTGGGGTTTGCTTAGTCTGACGTGAATTGGGTCACGGGGGGCTTTTGTACTGGGGAAGAGATGGGCGTGTTTCATCCCTCTCCAACCAATGTCTGTTCACTTGAGCGTGGCCACTGAGTGAGCATAAGTTTACTTATGAAAACAATTGTCTTATTTAGGAGGAAAAAATTAAATTTCATCATTTCACAAATAGTTTCATATTTACAAATTTAAATTGCACAACAATTCTGTGTGAAACTAGAATGTGTAGACTTTCCAAGATACAATTTATGCCGTCCTATCATCAGATATAATGTCCCGAACAACATCTAATCTGACATATTCTTTAAGTACCAACGGACACTTTCAACTGGTTGAGAAAGGGAAGTATTGTTCCATTCCCCAACCTTTGGATGTTACCATACTTTCTCTGTAGTAACAAAAGGGCTTTCCAAGAGTCCATTCTGCAGAGTGGTGAGAGAAGGGGGAAAGGTATTTATGGAAAGGTCATAAACCTCACCCAACAGGGCAACGTCATGACAGGTGGCTAACAGACAATTCTGAGTTCAATCTTGGTTTCATCAGATCTTGTTTCTCATGGTCTGAGAGTGATTTAGGTGCCTTTTGGCAAACTCCAAGCGGGCTGTCAAGTGCCTTTTACTGAGGAGAGACTTCCCGTCTGGCCACTCTACCATAAAAGCCTGACTGTTGGTGCTGCAGAGATGGTTTTCTTTCAGGAAGGTTCTCCCATCTCCACAGAGGAACTCTGGATCTCTGTCAGTGTGACCATCGGCTTCTTGGTCACCTTCCTGACCAAGGCCCTTCTCCACCGATTGCTCAGTTTGGCTGGGCGGCCAGAGATAGGAAGAGTCTTGGTGGTTCCAAACTTCTTCCATTCAAAAATGATGGAGGCCACTGTGTGTTGGAGGGTATTGGGGGTAGCTAAAGGTACGGGAGGGTCAGGGATATTGGGGAGGGGGGGATGGGGGTGCTGAGGATGGGTATAGGGTGGGGTTGAGAGTCAGAGAGGTGGATAGGGGTGGGGTGAAAGTTTGAGAGACTGGGGGGTGGAAGGGGGAAGCAGGTCAGAGCAGGGGGTCAGGGGAGTCCTCCTGAGGCAGCCTAGCTGCCCCCCAGACAGAGGTGTAACTGTCCCCCTACCAACCAGAGATCTAAAGAAAACCCTCATGTCAACATGAAGAAGTAGATGAAAGAAGGAGGTACTTGTAGCAGCTCTAGCAGAATTGTCTCAACACATGAAAAAGAAGAGAGGAGAAAAGAGGGATGAGAGAAAGTGAAGGAGTTGTGGGCAGCACTTCTAGAACCCTCTGAGAAAAGAGGGAGGTGAAATGAAGGGAATTGAAGGTAGAGGAGCAGGCTGCAGCCCTGTTTACCCTCATGAAAGAGAAGAGGAGAGAGTGAGGGAAAGAGGCGTGGATGTTCTTTCTTGCCGTCAGTGGCCAGGGCAGGGTAACTTATGCTTCTGTGACACAGTGCAGATGAAGGATTGATTCTACTATAGATTGCCAACCCAAACTAATCTACAGTATAAACGTTCTTCATCTGAACAGTACAGTGAGTGGGCAGCCAGGAACACAAAGGTTGCTTCCCAAACGGCACCACATCCCTACTGCCTATGGGCTCTGGTCAAAACCAGTGGTGGAAAAAGTACCCAATTGTCACACTTGAGTAAAAGTAAAGATACCTTAATAGAAAATGATTCAAGTAAGCATTCAAAATGTAACAAGTACTTTTGGGTGTCAGGGAAAATATATGGAATAAAAAGTACATTATTTTCTTTAGGAATGTAGTGAAGTAAAAGTTGTCAAAAATATAAACAGTAAAGTAAAGCACAGATACCCCAAAAAATGACTTAAGTAGTACTTTAAAGTATTTTTACTTAAGTACTTTACACCACTGGTCAAAAGTAGTGCACTATATAGGTAATAAAGACAATGCCATTAGGGAAGCAGACACAGACTATCAGGAGTCCTCTCAGGTTGTCATGATCTCACAGACACGTCTTTTCACCCCCCCCCCAGGGTGCTTATCCAAGGGTCAACCCTCCGCTATTTTAAAACCCCAGTCAGTAACAGTTAATGAAGCCAGTTCATTTAGTGTTAAGTATCTGTCTGGCTGACTAGCTGGTTTTAGTCCGTTTTGTTGAAATTTTAAGGCACAGTTAGCCAAAGATAAATAATACTGGTGTCATATAGTTGAGTACCCATGAGTGTACTATCAAATTGCTACGGTCTGAGGTGAGGGGCTTTTCCACCCGTTCAAGTATTCTATTTCAATGACAGTTAGCTTGAATCTGAAGACCGGCTGTTGAGGGATGCCTTCCTCCTCTGGGGTTTCCTCCCTGCTTTTGGATCAGTCTCACATGCTACAGCTGCCTGCTGGTTATACATTGGTGTATACATTTCATCTACATTATATTCATTCAACACTATTTCTCCTGGTCAGAGGCAAAGGTTTGTCTTCAGTTCACAACTTTTCATGGTGAGATGGATATTTCTGCCTTTAGATCCACTGCTTGTTTACATCATAACATATGGTTTGTGAGATGATTTGCCTGCTGATAGGATTTCCAACTAGATTAAAGATAATACATTTGTATTTCCATAGTCATGTTCTGTGATATTTTATAGGATGAAACATTCATGGTATGTTTAAAAGGATGGCGCAACAGGCAGATTCATGGTCTGTTTAAAGCTGTTCTGATTGTAACATAATTACAGAGTATACCAGAAATTAGGAACACCTTCCTAATATATTTTTTGTTGTTGTGAGATCTTTTACAACTTTTACAACATTGGCAAAACCAACAAATAAAACATCTAAAAACATGTGTAACTTGATTTTCTTGTCTGCAAATAAATATGAAGCCAAGATCAATGAAATAAAAAAATGGAAAAAAACTGGAGTACTGTACTTTAAGACAAATTCAACTCCATCTTTCATCGAATCAGATGGCTTATTCATCACAAAACCATTTGATGTTGCCAATTATTTTAATGATACCTTCATTGGCAAAGTGGGCAAACTCAGGCAGGAAATGCCAACAGCGAACAGTGAGCCATCGTACTCATGTATAAAAAAAAGAATACTGAAAAAGCATTGCAAGTTTGAATTTTGTAAAGTTAGTGTGGGAGTGGTGGGAAAAGTATTGTTATAGATCAATAATGACAAACCTCTTGGCATTGAAAAGATGAGCAACTGAGGATGGTAGCTGACTCTATAGCCACACCTACCTATCTGTCATATCTTTAATCTGAGCCTAGAGGAAAGTCCTTGTCCTCAGGCCTGGAGGGAAGACAAAGTCATTCCGCTACCCAAGAGTGGTTAAGCAGCCTTTACTCATTCAAACAGTAGACCTATCAACTTACTGCCAGCTCTGAGCAAACTGTTGGGAAAAATTGTTTTTGACCAAATAGAATGCTCTTTCTCTGTAAACAAATTAACAAGACTCTCAGCATGCTTATAGAGATGGGCACTCAACATGTACTGCACTGACACAAATGACTGATGATTGGTTGAAAGATATTGATAAGATTGTAGGAGCTGTACTGTTAGATTTCAGTGCAGCCTTTGACATTATTGACCATGATTTATTATTGAGAAAACATATGTGTTATGGCTTTTCAACCTCAGCTCTGAATCCACGATATGGCAATCTATCTAACAAAACTCAGAGGGTTTTCTTCAATGGAAGCTTCTCTAATGTCAAACATGTAAAGTGTGGTGTACTGCAAGGCAGCTCTCTAGACCCTCTACACTTTTCTATTTTTACCAATGACCTGCCACTGGCATTAAATAAAGCATGTGTGTCCATGTGTGCTGATGATTCAACCATATACGCATCAGCAACCACAGCTAATGAAGTCACTGAAACCCATAACAAAGAGTTTTGCAATGGGTGACCAGTGAAAAACTGGTCCTAAGCATCTCTAAAACCAAGAGCATTGCATTTGGTACAAATCATTCCCTAAGTTCTAGCTGAATCTGGTAATGAATGGTGTGGGTGTTGAACAAGTTGAGGAGAATAAATTACTTTGTGTTACCTTAGATTGTAAACTGTCATGATCAAAACATAGATTCAATGGTTGTAAAGATGGGGAGAGGTCTGTCCGTAATAAAGACATGTTCTGCTTTTTTGACACCACACTCCAAAAAGCAAGTCCTGCAGGCTCTAGTTTTATTTTATCTTGATTATTGTCCAGTCGTGTGGTCGAGTCCTGCAAGGAAAGACCTAGTTAAGCAGCAGCTGGCCCCGAACAGAGCGGCACATCTTGCTCTTCCTTGTAATCAGCGGGACAATATAAATGCTATGCATGCCAGAGACTGACTACATCAATTCTACTTTTTATTAGAAACAATGTGTTGAAAATTCCAAATTGTTTGCATAGTCAACTTTAACACAGCTCTGATACAGACACTTACCCCACCAGGAATGCACCAGAGGTCTTTTCACAGTCCCCAAATCCAAGAAAGCATACAGTATTATATAGAGCCATTATTGCATGGAACTCCCTTCCATCTCATATTGCTCAAATGAACAGCAAACCTGGTTTCAAAAAGCCGATAACGTAACAGCGCATGGCACAACGCCTCTCCCCAATTTGACCTAACTAGTTTGTGTGTATGTATTGATATGTAGGCTACGTGTGTCTTTTTTAAATGTATGTAGTTCTGTCCTCCAGCTGTTCTTGTCTATTAATGTTCTGTATTATGTCATGTTTCATGTTTTGTGTGGACCCCAGGAAGAGCAGCTGCTGCTTTTGTAACAGTTAATGAGGACCCTAATTAAATACCCCTCCAAAAATATATAATATCGTTAGATATCAATAAATACTAAGAAATATCATGAGTGAGTGAACCTAGCCAGTCCACCAGAGTAGTCCTTTCTGGAGTGCATCGCAGAACAACAGATGAGTTCGCTTGAATTGTGCTGAACAATATGATAACATATGCTGCAGAATAACATGACAAAGGTCATGCTGCTGCTGCTACTACTCAATTGGAACACACAGGTTCTAAAATAGTTGTGTTTATTAACTGAAAATAATCAATCCACTGTCAATGGAATACGCAACATTTCTGAAGCAGGATTGACCCATAACTGGAGTTACCCCATATGTCTTGGACTGATTAAAAATAAATGCCATGGGACACTTTCAAAGTCACTATCAAAAGCAGACATCACTTCCCCAATTCAATGGTACTGAGCTACTAATAACTTTATCACCTAAATACATTTTCCAAAAGTGATAATACAATTCATGAAGATTGGATAGGAACTTTCTGCTAGAAACAGATGTACCTAGACGTGCTACAGTAGAAACACATTATTAGCAAAGCCTAAGGTAATAATTGCTTTTCATGATCATTTTAAAGTGATGGTCACCAGTTGTCACCTCTATTTAGGTGATAAAATGATATTGGTCACCCTAATGGAGTTCCATGATTATCTCACAACAGTTTGTAATGTACTTGATGCATTTAAAGATCATTAAACAGTATAAAATAAGTAGGGTCCTGTGTTTTGCACAGCCATGTGACATGCCTGGATTTTAACCTTCATCTAAAGCTTTTTCATCAAACTGTCCCTTTTTATTTTAGGTCAGATGGTCCAGCACCATCCTCAGACAATAGCTTTCATTTTTGGTGTAATTCTCATTTCTAGATAACCCTTAAAGTACAGGATAAAACCTTGCTATGGCACATGATTGCGCAAAACACATGGCCCACATGTGTGTCTGCTCTCTTCATCCACTCAAACTCGACAGGTTCTCCATCTCCAACACTGAGAAAGGTATTATACTGTTTTTCTCCAACACTGCAAAGGTATTTCCTTGGGTTGTTTTTCTTTATGGTCGTACATTGTACAAAAACCTCTTATTTGGTGCCATTCCTGTTGGTGAAACCAACTGTAGCCATTCCTGACTTGATACTACACTTGATCTTAGGCAAAAGGCAGAGAAATGATAACCATAGGCATTGCTGACATTGAACCACATCGTGAAGAAGTGAAACAACCAGAACAACTCAGTTTGGATCCAAGCTAGTTCGACTTGGGGGGAATCAGATGACATCCGACTGGCAATGAAGCAGACATCAAATGAGACCTAAGGCTTTTCCAATTCTAACACAAATCAGATAATGAAAGAAGCACAATAAATGAAAAATGCCCAAGCAGGCTGTACTTACCAGGATTTCAGATACATACATTTCAGTGAGTTTTTAAAAAAAGAGATAGAAAACGGGCAGAAACAGCAAGGGACTAGTTGGACTTTAAAAAAACACTCATTTCCATTGTCAGTTACAAAATGTTTTAAAACGTTTTCAGTTGCCTGCATTAAGGAATACAACCATGGTTCAGTAGACCAAGCAGAATGTCAAAATGCCAATGAGTTAAAAGGTATGCCTGTCGTTTAATTTCGCTCCTCTCCTCCGAGTGATGTCCTGCTCGTTGGGGATCTACTCATTGGGGTTGGCGTCATGGTACACAGACAGGTCAAAGGTTAGTACTTTGCTGATGACGCAATCTCCTTGCTGTGGGGGGGAGGGGTGCTGTCAGTTTTGCCATTATTTCATAGAAAACAGCTAGCACACAACTACATTTTATTATCTAATATGTGAGAGAAAATGTTAAGTCTTATGGAAAGTATTGTTTTAATGCAAAAGTCATAAAAAGGATTTATGGATAGGTGTGTTGCATCTTATATTTATGCGGTGCTTGTGTGTGAGCATACCTCTGGATAGACCCCTATGAGCGAGTCAGCCTTGGTGTAGAACTCTTCCTTCAGAGAGATCACTATAGCCTGAGTATTCACAGACTGGTCCTTAATGTAGTTGGCCACCTGCAGAGTGATATATTTAGAGAGTTAGGACGTTGAGGTTTCTGCATTATGATGCATTTACATTACCTAACATGGCAGCCATGTTAGCACCCCCTGGGCAATATTGACCAAAAGCAGTTCACTGAATAATAAAGCAATGATAAATACAATATTCTAAATTCTCGTCATGAATGGATAAATGGAACGCTCGAAGGCGCCAACGTGGCATCCATTCTTATAGTTGGCCCAACTCTGTAAATATATGGCTCTGGTCACCTGTATAGATGGACCGTATTAGACATAACAGCATGGTCATTACATAAGTGATGTAGTTGGCCACCTACAAAATCTCCAACTCTGTTAGACATAACAATAACATGAGGCTCGTCTGAAATGGCATCCTATTTCCAACCTATCCCCTTTATACACTAAGAATATGTGCTCTTTCCATGACAGAATGAGCAGGTGAATCCAGATGCTAGGATCCCTTATTGATGTCACTTGTTGAGGCAACTGAGAATACACTGTGTATGTGTGTTATTCAGAGGGTGAATGGGCAAGACTAAAAAATAAAAGTTCCTTTGAACGGGGTATGGTAGTGGGTGCCAGGTGCACCGGTTTGTGTCAAGAACTGCAACGCTGTTGGGTTTTTCACGCTCAACAGTTTCCCGTGGGTATCAAGAATGGTCCACCACCCAAAGGACATCCAGTCAATTTGATACAACTGTGGGAAGCATTGGAGTCAACAAGTGCCAGCATCCCTGTGGAACGCATTCAACACCTTGTAGAGTCCATACCCTGATGAATTGAGGCTGTTCTGAGGGCAAAATGGGGGGGTGGGGGGTATTAAGTATGGACATTTCATGAGATTAAAATGTAGTTTTTGCAGCAGGGTTTTAGACACCTTGCCGATGTTGGTGTTGTCCAGAGCAGCATCAATCTCATCCAGGACGAAGAATGGGGCAGGCTTGTAGCTGTGTATGGCAAACAGCAGAGCCAGGGCAGCTACAGTCTTCTCCCCTCCAGACAGGTTGTCCATGGGTCTGAACCTCTTTCCAGGGGCAACACAGTTATAGTTGATCCCATCCAGGTAAGGCTCCTCAGGGTTCTCTGGCCCAAGGAAGGCCTGGGGGTAGACAGATATTTACCAACATGTACACAGAGGTGCGGCCAAATATCACAACATCCAAGAAGGACTAGTTGTCTCGCTCACAATTAAAAGCTGATGGTTTTATTTCTTTAGACTAAAAGCATAACTTTTAGTCCCAATTTCTTTACATTATTTTGAATAAGTTAAATTTAGTTTATTCTGGGAACACAGCTAAACGTTTAAAAGTCAGCCCCTGCCAAGGACACTCCATTTGACTCAACCCAATAGGACAAAACGATATGCTATCTGGTCACAGAGAGTGATACCTGGGCAGAGCTGTTGCGTGACAGGGCTTTGTAGATCTCATCGATGTTGGTGGATACAGCCTCAAAACAGGCGTTAAAGCGGTCAAACCTCTCCTTCTTGATCTGCTCAAACGCCTGCTTGGCTTTCTTGGCTCTCTTACGGGCCGCCTCAAACTCTGGAATACAGAATAGATCATCATGAACACATTATGCAATAATTATAAATTCTTTCTTGTTTCAGAAACATTTCATACAGTCAGTGAGAGAGAGGGAGGGATTAAGTTAGCCCATGTCTCTAGACTCAAGTGTAAGCCTGGGTTCTACATTTCTCAATTCCCCACCTCCTCCTCTGTCCCTGACAGACTGTAGGTTCTCCATGGCCGTCATGTTGGGTTCCACACCTAACTAAACCCTGTCCTCCTCTCTCCCTCTTACCATCGCTGGTCTCCTGGAACTTGTCTCTGACAGACTGTAGTTTCTCCATGGCCTTCATGTTGGGTTCCACACCTAACTAAACCCTGTCCTCCTCTCTCCCTCTTACCATCGCTGGTCTCCTGGAACTCGTCTCTGACAGACTGTAGTTTCTCCATGGTCTTCATGTTGGGTTCCACACCTAACTAAACCCTGTCCTCCTCTCTCCCTCTTACCATCGCTGGTCTCCTGGAACTCGTCTCTGACAGACTCTAGTTTCTCCATGGTCTTCATGTTGGGTTCCACACCTAACTAAACCCTGTCCTCCTCTCTCCCTCTTACCATCGCTGGTCTCCTGGAACTCGTCTCTGACAGACTCTAGTTTCTCCATGGCCTTCATGTTGGGTTCCACACCTAACTAAACCCTGTCCTCCTCTCTCCCTCTTACCATCGCTGGTCTCCTGGAACTTGTCTCTGACAGACTGTAGTTTCTCCATGGTCTTCATGTTGGGTTCCACACCTAACTAAACCCTGTCCTCCTCTCTCCCTCTTACCATCGCTGGTCTCCTGGAACTTGTCTCTGACAGACTCTAGTTTCTCCATGGCCTTCATGTTGGGTGCGCTGATCCTCTGCAGTATAGACTGCTGCTCATTGAGACGCTGCTGCAGTGTGTGCATCTCTGCTTTGATCTCATCCTCCGCCAGCGCGTCCTGAGTGCACACACACACACACACACACACACACACACACACACACACACACACACACACACACACACACACGTTAGGTGACCCATATCCTCGGCTCACACTGCATTTCAAACTCACCTAAAACAACCTTATTGCTGGGTATTGAATCATGACTGAAACAGCTACAGTACACACAGATACAGAGTCTGAGTCTATGTGGAGAGAGAAACTATGTCCCAATTCTCCACACGTCTCCTAAAGTGTCTACTTGCACACTCCCAGACAGCCTTAGTATGCAGGGTTCAGGCATGTGTGTACTTCTTGAAAATAAAGGAGAGGCGCACACTCTAGGAGCTCAGATGCAAAAATGTAATATCCAACGTTTGGACAGCCAAGCTGTCTTCATCAGGGTATCATCACAAACACTGCGAGATGACTCGTTTATATAGTGTCAAAAGACACACAGGTGTCTGTAATCATGGCCAAGTGTGGCCTAATATCATTGGTTAATTCTCAAATATTAAAATGGCATACAAAGATTCATTTTAGACTACACAAGCTTACAAACAATTACAATGGCAAAGTCACAATAATCACAAGAATGGCTTCAGATCAAAGTCTACGTTGAGACCGGAGGGAGCAAGGGTCTTTAAATTAAAGATCCAGGCAGCCTCTGGTTTTAACAATTAATTATTGAGGTCACCCCCTCTCCTAGGGAGGGTGACATGTTCAATGCCAATATAACGCAGAGACGAAATCGAGTGGTTTGCTTCCAAAAAGTGGGCCACAACTGGGTAAGTCGAGTTTTTGCACCTAATGGTGCTACGATGCTCTGAGATACGTACTGTGTGTTCTTCTTACCTTGAGGTCTTCAGACAGGTTGCTGTAATCTATCTCTATGAGAGCCTCTTTAGCCAGGACAGTACTGGACGTTCTCTGACTGCTGTTAGACTCCTCCTGCTGGGAGCTCCCCTAGAGGGGGAGAGAGAGAACACAGTGAGGCAGTCAAGTCAGGTCGGTTGGAAACAGGGTTGGGGAGTAACGGATGACAAAAAAATGTTAACTGTAATCTGTTACTTTACAAGAAAAAAATATTGTAATCAGATAACAGATACTTTGAAAAATTAGATGATTACTTCGAGGATTACTTTTAAATTCAGAAAGGATGTTTGCGGAAAAACATATGACACTTATCTGTTTCTCAATCACATTTAAATCAGCATTGAAAAAAGGCGCGAGTTTAAGGTTGTTCCACCTGAGCGAGTCTGACCACAAGTCAGAGACCACTATGATGAAACACCAATTGTGTTTGATGGATTGCAGAAAAAGAGCAGGAATAGGCTTTTGTAGGCTACAGTCCAAGGTATGTCTTCCAATGGTGCGACTGCTGTCGGCATCCAAAGATTATCCAACTTGGATAAACGCTTGGACATAAGGATGACAGCAGCGGTGTAGTCTACGGCGAAACAGATATCACTTATTGTTGAATCACACTGCTGCTCTCTCATTTAACTATTTGAGCCTTACGGATTGTGGTAGTTGTGGATAGCTGTTCACAAATCTAAATGTACAGTTGAAGTTGGAAGTTTACATACACTTACGTTGGAGTCATTAAAACTTGTTTTTCAACCACTCCACGAATTTCTTGTTAACAAACTATAGTTTTGGCAAGTCGGTTAGGACATCTACTTTGTGCATGACACAAGTAATTTTTCCAACAATTGTTTACAGACACTAAGTTGACTGTGTCTTTAAACTGCTTGGAAAATTCCAGAAAATGATGTCATGGCTTTAGAAGCTTATGATAGGCTAATTGACATAATTTGAGTCAATTGGAGGTATACCTGTGGATGTATTTCAAGGCATACCTTCAAACTCAGTGCCTCATTACTTGACATCATGGGAAAAATCGAAAGAAATCAGACTAGACCTCAGAAAAAAAATGTCGACTTCCACAAGTCTGGTTCATCCTTGGGAACAATTTCCAAACGCCCGAAGGTACCACGGACCACGCAGCCGTCATACCGCTCAGGAACTAGACGTGTTCTGTCTCCTAGAGATGAACGTACTTTGGTGCGAAAAGTGCAAATCAATCCCAGAACAACAGCAAGGACCTTGTGAAGATGCTGGAGGAAACAGGTACAAAAGTATCTATATCCACAGTAAAACGAGTCCTATATCAACATAACCTGAAAGGCCGCTCAGCAAGGAAGAAGCCACTGCTCCAAAACCGCCATAAAAAAGCCAGACTACATTTTGCAACTGCACATGGGGACAAAGATCGTACTTTTTAGAGAAATGTCCTCTGGTCTGATGAAACAAAAATAAAACTGTTTGGCCATAATGACCATCGTTATGTTTGGAGGAAAAAGGGGGAGGCTTGCAAGCCGAAGAACACCATCCCAACCGTGAAGCACGGGGGTGGCAGCATCATGTTGTGGGGGTGCTTTGCTGCAGGAGGGACTGGTGCACTTCACAAAATAGATGGCATCATGAGGCAGGAAAATGATGGGGATATATTGAAGCAACATCTCAAGACATCAGTCAGGAAGTTAAAGCTTGGTCGCAAATGGGTCATCCAAATGGACAATGACCACAAGCATACTTACAAAGTTGTGGCAAAATGGCTTAAGGACAACAAAGTCAAAGTATTGGAGTGGCCATCATAAAGCCCTGACCTCAATCCCATAGAAAATTTGTGGGCAGAACTGAAAAAGCATGCGCTAGCAAGGAGGCCTACAAACCTGACTCAGTTACACCAGCTCTGTCAGGAGGAATGGGTCAAAATTCACCCAACTTATTGTGGAAAGCTTGTGGAAGGCTACCTGAAACGTTTGACCCAAGTTAAACAATGCTACCAAATACTGAGTGTATGTAAACTTCTGACCCACTGGGAATGTGATGAAAGAAATAAAAGCTGAAATAAATAATTCTCTCTACTATTATTCCAACATTTAACATTCTTAAAATAAAGTGGTGATCCTAACTGACCTAAGACAGAGAATTTTTACTAGGATTAAATGTCAGGAATTGTCAAACTGAGTTTAAATGCATTTGGCTAAAGTGTATGTAAAATTCCGACTTCAACTGTATATTTGAACCCAATGATAGTTGAAGTTTAAGCTGCCTATCTAATCATTGTTTTTGAAACCAGCGGAAAGCCAGTGAAAAATGCGCTCTTGCAACAGCTGCATACTGCTGATCCCAGCCTATGGAATAAAATTAAGGCTTTTATTGCTCAATCTAATTCATGCTGATAAAAAAAAATGCATCCATAGGCCTAATGGACACATGCTCAAGCTCACACAATTATTTTTATTTAATGTAAATATATAATTCAATCATATTATTATATGTAGTAGAAAGCGGTGGGTTAGAAGACGCCTACATAACCAACCCATAAAGTAAAATTTAACATCCATGTATAGCCAGCTATGTAAACTTTAACATTGATTTATTCTGCAATAATGTTGTTCAATTAGTAACATCAATTTTTGTCTTCTTCTAATGCCTCTTAAGGGGAAAGTAATCTAAAAGTAACTGAATGTAATCAGATTACGTTACTGAGTTTGGGTAATCCCAAAATTATGTTACTGATTACAATTTTGGACAGGTAACTTAGTAACGGATTACATTTAGAAAGTAACCTACCAAACACTGGTCAGAAGGGAGCAAGAGAGAGCGAGAGAAATAAAGAGTGTGTTTAGCACCTCTCCCTGGCCGATGTCGTCCATGGTCCCAGAGCGTAGCGGCAGTCTGATGTCCTGCATCTTACAGGCCTGCAGCAGGTTGTGGCGGTCGCTGCGTTTCTGCTCCAGCTTGGTCTCGATGGCCGTCACCTCTTTCTGCAGCTGGGTCAGCTCCCTGTGGAAATAACACATTGGTCAAACAATGCCAAACTACAATGCTACAAACTAGTAGCAATCTCTCTGAGTCAGCTCCCTGAGGTAAACACAAACACACACAGTTGTCAAACACTGAAACAAAATGGCAACGCTACAACTGTTATTTTTTCTTAAAATATAAATAAAGCAATGTAGTAAGTAAAAAAATGTTCCTTGTAGAAATGGGTGGAAAAAAGAGGATGCGGGTTTGGTTTGTGTGCCTGGGCGTGTCTAAACTTTGAGACTCACTTGTTGGCTCCTCCTAGTTTCTTACGTATCTCCTCCATCTGGTGGTTCTTGTCGTTGACCTCTGACTTCTTGGTGAGGTGCTGGTTCTTCAGGTCCTGCAGCTGGGACATGGTCTCATCTATGGTCTTCATGTGGCGGTGCTCCTCCTGGGAAAGACAGACACAGGGAGAAAAGGTTTGAAAGCTCTTCCAATCTGACCAAGAAAGAAAGAAATGACACATTTGATTGACGCCATCGGTCTGAGAATTTAGGCCGCGTTCCAACATTTCCTCGTCATGGATTTAAAAGCATTGGATTGGTGGAGGGTGGTTGGCAGGAGATTGTTAAATCCTTGATTGTTAAATCCACGATTGTTAAATCCATGAGCAGGAGTGTGCAATTGCACATTTCAGGAGAAGGGTAGCGAACCGGGACACAGACTTACAGTGCCTTCAGAAAGTATTCATCCTACTTCTCTACTTATTCCACATTTTGTTGTGTCCAAAATGTAGTATAAGCCTGAATTCAAAATTGATTAAATATACACTGCCGTTCAAAAGTTCGGGGTCACTTAGAAATGTCCTTGTTTTTGAAAGAAAAGCTATTTTTTTGGTCAATTAAAATAACATCAAATTGATCAGAAATACAGCTTAGACATTGTTAATGTTGTAAATGATTGTTGTAGCTGGAAACGGCTTATTTTTTTATGGAATATCTACATAGGCATACAGAGGCCCATTATCAGCAACCATCACTCCTGTGTTCTAATGGCACGTTGTGTTAGCTAATCCAAGTTGATCATTTTAAAAAGGCTAATTGATCATTAGAAAACCCTTTTGCAATTATGTTAGCACAGCTGAAAACCCGATCGAACATCTCTGGAATACTTATGTAAATGTGATATTTCCGTTTTTTCTAAAAACCTGTATTTGCTTTGTCATTATAGGGTATTGTGTGAATATTAAACAATTGAATCAATTTACCAACAAGGCCATAACATAACAAAATGTTGAAAAAGTCAAGGGGTCTGAATACTTTCCGAATTCAAAAATCATTCAAAAATCATGTTAAACATTATTATTGCACACAGAGTGAGTCCATGCAACTTGTTAAGCAAATTTTTACTCCTAAACTTATTTATTTTGCCATAACAAAGGGATTGAATACTTATTGACTCAAGACATTTCAACTTTCATTTATTTATTAATTTGTAAAATATAATTCCACTTTGACATCATGGGGTATTGTGTGTAGGCCACTGACCAAAAATGTGGATTCAATCCATTTTAAATTCAGGCTGTAACACAACAAAATGTGGAAAAAGTCCAGGGATGTGAATACTTTCTGAACGCACTGTCGTTTAGAAGCCGTTTACGTTAGAGTCTCAAGAAGGTAGAGAGGTTATATATTGCCTCCGAGTCTGTATCTCAGCCTCGTCTTACCTTCTTGAGTCTCTCTATCTCGGTCTCGTCCTTCTTGACGGTCTGCTCCCACATCATGACCTTCTCTTGGTCCTCCTTCAGCTGGTTCTTCTCATAGTCCAGCTGGATGCCCAGACGAGTCTTCTGGGTCTCAAACTCCAGCCTAGAGGACACAAAGAGACACAAAATGGACGACGTTAGCTAAGTAAACCCACTCAGAGAAACTGAGAGACAGGCTAAAGGCAAGGCATGAACTGGATAATGTAAAGGGTCAACAAACTCAGAAAAACTGAGTGACAGACTAGGCCCAAAATGGCTGATGTTAGGTCAAACTACCCAGAGAAACTGAAAGACAGGCGAGTCACAAAATGGACATCTGCAGTGCATTAAAAACAGGTTGACTCGGTTCATATTGACCCATAGGGGATGATGAGAGACTCACCGTTTCTTTGCGATCTCGTTCTGCCTCTTGACCTTCTCCTCCTCGAACTCTCTGATGTTCCTAACTCCGATCTCCTTACAGAACTCGATGAACACCTCGTCTTCCACAACGTTCATACGGTCTCTCAGATTATTGACCTCCTTCTCACGTGATTGGATGATCCTCTTGATGTCGTTGATGCGAGGGCAGAAGTTAGCCAGCTCACTCTCCAGCTTGGACTTCTCCTACAGGAAGTGGGAAAATGACTTGAGTCTAATGAATCACACCTAACACCACTACTACTATTAGTTGATTGATGACTCTTAATGACCAATTATAGGTCATCATGGAAACACAAACGGGCACTAAGGGACACGTTGGTCCACAGCCTCAAGTTACAAAACCAACTGACACACTTTGTGCTGTGGCCCACTGTGTTGCTACACCTCCATACCTGCATGTTGAGGGAGAGGTGTCGGGTCTTGGTCTGTTCCAGGTCACTCTGGGAGTATTTCAGTCTCATCTGGAGGCCGTGGGCCTGAGACTGGACCTGACGCAGCTCTGCCTCCTTCCTCTTAGCCTTCATTTGCTCCTGTAGACACAAGAGAGGTGCATTGTGGATAATGTAGTGAGCATCCTCCACAGATTTCTGATACTAAATTAGTTTAGTATATTTTGCACAGATACATCACACACACAGTAGTCAATGAACGGAGGGTAAACAAGTCCAGCACTGGCTTATCAGCACCCAGAATCATGTGTTTTTCAGGAAAGAAACTATATATACACAAACCCCAATTCATTGTACAGGCCTATAACATTTTTAGAGACAGGTTACCTTGAGTTCCTCAGTGAGTTTTTCCTTCTTGTCCTTGAGTTTGTCCACAGCCTTCTCATCCCAACGCCTGGCCTTAGCCTTCAGATCACTGGCTCCACCCGAGATCACACCAGACTTCTGGAACAGAGTACCGTCCAGGGCCACCGTCTGGAGAGAGAGAGGATGGAAAGAGAGGGGGGGGAGGATGGAGGGAGAGAGAGAGAGGATGGAGAGAGAGAGAGAGAGAGGGAGAGAGAGGATGGAGAGAGGGGGGGTGGAGGGAGAGAGAGGATGGAGAGAGAGAGAGAGGGAGAGAGAGGATGAGGGAGAGAGAGGATGGAGAGGGGGGGGTGGAGGGAGAGAGAGGATGGAGAGAGAGAGAGAGGGAGAGAGAGGATGGAGAGAGAGGATGAGGGAGAGAGGATGGAGAGAGAGAGGGGGGGGGATGGAGGGAGAGAGAGGATGGAGAGAGAGAGAGGGAGAGAGGATGGAGAGAGAGGATGAGGGAGAGAGGATGGAGAGAGAGAGAGCGTGAGAGGGATAGATGGATGGACAGACAGAAAAATACATTTTGTTAGGTTGCATAACTTTCAATCAACCAGTGAAGGTGTGTGTGTGCGTCCATGTGTTTGTACCTTGTGTCTGTAGGGCCCTCCGAAGGCGATGCGTCGAGCATCATCTACGTTCTCACAGACCAGTGCGTTACCACAGGCGTACTGCAGGGCCTTCTTAATGTGAGGCGGCTCGTAGCGGATCACATCGATCACAAGCTTGGCTCCACGCAGCTCACGCAGCTTCTCATCTGTAGGCTTCACCTGGTGACACAACACAGAGACCCGGACAGTAAAGACTGATACAACCACAGAGAGACCCGGACAGTAAAGACTGATACAACCACAGAGAGACCCGGACAGTAAAGACTGATACAACCACAGAGAGACCCGGACAGTAAAGACTGATACAACCACAGAGAGACCCGGACAGTAAAGACTGATACAACCACAGAGAGACCCGGACAGTAAAGACTGATACAACCACAGAGAGACCCGGACAGTATAGACTGATACAACCACAGAGAGACCCGGACAGTATAGACTGATACAACCACAGAGAGACCCGGACAGTATAGACTGATACAACCACAGAGAGACCCGGACAGTAAAGACTGATACAACCACAGAGAGACCCGGACAGTATAGACTGATACAACCACAGAGAGACCCGGACAGTATAGACTGATACAACCACAGAGAGACCCGGACAGTATAGACTGATACAACCACAGAGAAACCCGGACAGTATAGACTGATACAACCACAGAGAGACCCGGACAGTATAGACTGATACAACCAGAGAGAGACCCGGACAGTATAGACTGATACAACCACAGAGAGACCCGGACAGTATAGACTGATACAACCACAGAGAGACCCGGACAGTATAGACTGATACAACCACAGAGAGACCCGGACAGTATAGACTGATACAACCACAGAGAGACCCGGACAGTATAGACTGATACAACCACAGAGAGACCTGGACAGGAAAGACGGAGGTAACTGTTAGGATTCCACCCTATGTAAGTGCGACCAGTCCCATTAAATCGCAGTCTTCCCCAGTGTTTTACCTCCACGAGGTTGAAGGAAGGTCTCCAGCTCTCCTCTCTACTCCTTGATGTACTGGATGCAGACTCATTCATCCATGCATCCATTCATCCATTCTTAGCATCGTACCTCCAGATAGTCGAGGGGCAGGAAGGTCTCCGGCTCTCCTCTCTGCTCTTTAATGTACTGGATACAGTCTCTACCGGTCTTCTCTGAGTCCACGATAATGGCGTCCATATTCTTGCCCAGCACCTTGGTCACAGCGATCTGAAACTTCTTCTGAGTGGGCTGACACAGGTCGATCAGACGGCCGTACTGGAGGGAGGGCGTGGGGAGAGAACGTGAGCATTGGAATATGTAAAAACCATTTCACGATGACTGCAATGTTCTGATGACTCAGTTAGTAGAGCATGGCGCTTCTCTCTGTGTAAGGAGAGTAGAACAGAGAACAGGTGTGAGGAGAGTAGAACAGAGAACAGGTGTGAGGACAGTAGAACAGAGAACAGGTGTGAGGAGAGTAGAACAGGGAACAGGTGTGAGGAGAGTAGAACAGGGAACAGGTGTGAGGAGAGTAGAACAGAGAACAGGTGTGAGGAGAGTCGAACAGAGAACAGGTGTGAGGACAGTAGAACAGAGAACAGGTGTGAGGAGAGTAGAACAGAGAACAGGTGTGAGGAGAGTAGAACAGAGAACAGGTGTGAGGAGAGTAGAACAGAGAACAGGTGTGAGGAGAGTAGAACAGAGAACAGGTGTGAGGAGAGTAGAACAGAGAACAGGTGTGAGGACAGTAGAACAGAGAACAGGTGTGAGGAGAGTAGAACAGGGAACAGGTGTGAGGAGAGTAGAACAGGGAACAGGTGTGAGGAGAGTAGAACAGAGAACAGGTGTGAGGAGAGTAGAACAGGGAACAGGTGTGAGGAGAGTAGAACAGAGAACAGGTGTGAGGAGAGTAGAACAGAGAACAGGTGTGAGGAGAGTAGAACAGAGAACAGGTGTGAGGAGAGTAGAACAGAGAACAGGTGTGAGGAGAGTAGAACAGAGAACAGGTGTGAGGAGAGTCGAACAGAGAACGAGACCGTGTTTCTACTGGACCAGTTGTCTCCACCTCTGAATGCTCGGCTATGAAAAGCCTACTGACATTTACTCCTGATGTGCTGACCTGTTGCACCCTCTACAACCACTGTGATTGTTATTTGACCCTGCTTGTCATCTATGAACATTTGAACATCTTGAAGAATGATCTGGCCTTATTGCCATGTACTCTTATAATCTCCACCCGGCACAGAGTAATAGCCTGGTTTTCCTAGCCACCGTGCTTCTACATCTGCATTGCTTCCTCTTTTAGGCTGGGTTTCTGTATAGGCACTTTGTGACAACTGGTGATATAAAAAGGGCTTTATAAAATAAATGTGATTGATTGACATTGACAGGCATAGAAAGTGAACTCTGTGGTTGTCCTGTGCCAGCATCCAGTCCCCAGTCCTACCACAGATCTGCGGTAGAGTTTCTTCATGCTCTCCATGATCTCTGCTTTGTCTGGTAGCCTCTAGCCTTTACAGGGAACGGTGTGGTAACAATATGCTAGCTGTTAGCCTCCAGTGATCCTTCCACAGGTTCGGTGTGCAGTCTCCTGACCCTCTCCATGATCTCTGCTTTGCTTTAGCTAGCCTCTGACCCCAAGCCTCTACAGCTAACTCTGCATTACCCTATGCTAGCCTCTGACCCCTAGCCTCTACAGACAACTCTGTCATTACCCTATGCTAGCCTCTGACCCCTAGCATGACAACTCTGTCGTTACCCTATGCTAGCCTCTGACCCCTAGCCAGACAACTCTGTCGTTACCCTATGCTAGCCTCTGACCCCTAGCCTCTACAGACAACTCTGTCGTTACCCTATGCTAGCCTCTGACCCCTAGCCAGACAACTCTGTCGTTACCCTATGCTAGCCTCCAGGTCTTACCACAGATCCGGGGTACAGTCTCTTGATGCTGTCCATGATCTCTGCTTTGCGTGCCTGCCTGCTGTTCTCCTGTCTGTCAATCCTGGCGTCTCCTAGCTGCTCCATCACCTAGGGAACAGACACAGAGAAACAGGCTGTCAATCAAATTTCTTAATGTCCTCAGCCCAAACCATGTATATGACAGGATCCAGGGACTTGCCATTTGCTAGAAAATCCATAACAGCAAAACTGAAATGATAAGATTCTGTTTTTTTCCCCAGATTGGCATTTGTGATACAGCTATCATGTAATGTCAACACAACATGTATTGTCTTTCCCAATATGTTTCAGTATCAATCAATGACTGATTGAATGATTGACAGATAGCGTTCCAGTACCTGATTGAGTTCCAGGTTGATCTCGTCGATCCTGTTCTTTGCCCCCTCCACCTGCTCAGTCAGCTCCTCCTCCATTCTCTTCTGTTCATCCAGAGACTGCTTGCTGGTGGTAATGTAGTCCTCCAGCTTCTCAATACGCTTCTGGTTCTCCTCTATCTCACGGATCTTCTGCTTGATCTTTGCCTGCAGATGAACATTTGAATAACGTTTCTCTCTCTTTGGTCACTCCTTCAACTTTTCCGTTGGGTGCCCCAATGAGCACAACCCTTTATTCTGTCTCAGCATCCTTTACCTCAGTCTCCACTTTCTTCCTCTCTTCCAGGTCGAGGCGATCCTGGTCTGCCTTCTGGTCTCTGTTGAACTTCTCCAGCTCCTGGGCAAGAGTGGCCGCCCGCTTACTGGCCTCCTCCTTCAGACGGTGGTACACCTTCACCTGGGGGGGAAGAGGTGGAGAGTAGTAGATATTACTGGATGGTTCAAATCAAATGTTATTTGTCTAATGCGCCGAATACAACAGTGAAATGCTTACTTACAAACCCTTAACCAACAATGCAGTTAAGAAAAATACCTATAATACCTAAAATAAATAAGAAATAAAAGTAACAAATAATTAAAGAGCAGCAGTAAAATAACAATGGCGAGGCTATATACAGGGGTTACCGTTAGCTAGCCAGCCAATCAGAATGCTGATTGGCTGAAAGCTGTGGTATATCAGACCGTATACCACAGGTATGACAAAACAGTTATTTTTACTGTTGGTAACCAGTTTATAACAGCAATAAGGCACCTCGGGGGTTTGTGAAATATGGCCAATATACCACGGCTAAGGGCTGTATCCAGGCACTCTGTGTTGCGTCATGCATAAGAACAGCCCATAGCCGTGGTATATTGGCCATATACCACACCTCCTCAGGCCTTATTGCTTAAATATATCACACCTCCTCTGGCCTTATTGCTTAGGTCACCTACATATTTATTGGCGTGATCGTAAGTCTGGCCAACCTGGGATATGAACCAGCAACCTTCATAACACACGGTTTTCCTCTAGTGTGAGGTCCAAAAATACACCAGATCCTGTCCCTGGCTCTGGGCCACCTCCTCCATGCTTCTCTCCTAATGACCCTTCATAGATCATAATGAAGCTAATGACTGTCAAAATGACTGTCCTGTGAGGATTCAATGGGTCAGATCAGCTTGGCAACGGTTGACAGTAACCAGACCGCTCTCACCCACAGAAGAGGGGAGGAGGGAGCTGGTGGGGGTTGACAGCTCACACCCTGTCATAAAGAGGACTCTTTCTTTTCCCCTCCAGTAAAATCCACCAAGGAATGTTCTTTGTTAAAAAAAGAATACTGGAACAATATTTCTAACATAAGAACATGGGCAATGGTCAGAGATAAACTGTCATATTGGCTTTTATTTTGTGATGACATTAAAAAGGTTATAAAGGAAATACTGTAAGTTGAAAAGTATTTACACTACAGGTATGAAGTCTCCATCCTTAACATTGTATATTAAATATGAAAAGTTATGAACGAATTTGTTAAGATAGAAATGTGATTTTTAGGAGGTACAAGAGAATCTATCTGCTATAAACTGTACATAGTAAGTAGCCACGCCCTGACTGAGGTCAGAGAGCGTGTCAGACTGACGGAACTGTATCCTTCGGTCAGAGTGCATAAAAAGCTTGGTAACAGAAATTAACATTAGACCAGGAAACATTTTAAATGGTTGGAACTTTGAACCTCAACACGAGGTGAAGGAAATCAACTCACCTCCCAGACTAGACCAGAACATTGCCAGGCTGCAGCTCTGTGCGTGTCAAGTGGTTAAAACTCTGACTATTAACACGAGGTGGAGAGAGGAGAACTCCCCTCTCAGACAATCACTGGTACAGCTGATTAGCTGTCTTGAGTCAAATATCTAGAAAAGCGAACTCTTCAAATCATCCTACTGTACTACTCTTCAAATCACTGTATCCTAAAACGCTCATCACCACTGGGAACAGTCGACACAGCTGGCTAGCTATCTTCCAGAGTGAACAACAGTAGAAGATGGGAAAAGGGAGACCCATTTCGGACAATCAGAGCCATAAAAGCTTGCCGCTGAAAGGCCAACAACCTTCCTAAGTAGGGCTGGTTCCGACCGAGATAAACGGCAAACGAAGGCATTCACACATAACGTAAGTACATTCATGATTTCTGATTCCAAACGGGTGGCGGTTTGTGTGCAATGTATATGATTACTGTGACAATAGTTCTAAATTGTACCCCTCTCTTCATTTCCTGTGTAACAAGCCGCCATATGTTGTCAGTCTGTTAGGGACCTTTTTCTCATGTATTAAGTGTGTATGTTTATTCTGTGTTATTATTTAGTTAGCTAGTAAAAAATTAATTAAACCAATTTGTGTAGTACTGAATCATGAGTACGGCAGTTTTTTTTTCCAGATGCGTGTGGTTACGATTGTTCAGAATGATGATATGATAAGAGGTTATGATTAATATGTTGACTGTTTTATGGATGTTATAGGTAAAGACCTTTAGAGTTTAATTCAGGAGATGGTAACTCTTTAAATAACCGCTCTCGTGGTGCCCCAGATCCTAATGAGTTTAAATGTTACATGATTCATTTAAAAATCGGGTAACAACTAAACATAGTTAGTTGATTAAATAAATAATAGTCATCGGCTTAATGAAAGTAAAGTCACCACAATCCTTATGACTCTTCATAGGCTCCCAGTCTCGAACCTGATTTTCCTCCAGTGTGAGGTCCTGTCCCTGGCTCTGGGCCTCCTCCTCCATTCGGTCGTCGAACTCCTGCCGGGCCATCTCCACGGCTCCCTGTTCTTTCTCCAGCTCATCCATGTCCCCCTTCCTCTTCTTGTACAGCTTCTGGGCGTTCTGGAGGGACTTCTTGGCTGCTTCTAGTTTTTTGATCTTGTGGGAGGTGTTTTCTTTGGCCTTGATGTACTGGGGTCGCTTTTGGTTCAGCTCAGCGTCCTTCTCCCTGTAAGGGGGGTACGATATTCCCTCTTTAACTTCCAAAATGGCAACTATTTCCCCTGGCCTATCAAATCTCCACAATTTCTTAGGCTCCTTCCTCACGAGCTATCCCTCCTTTCCCTCACTCGCTCACTCCCTACTCGCTGGTCTCTCATCACCTCCCCAGCTCTTTCTCCCTCCCTCCATCCATCATCCCCACTTACTTGATCTCTTTCTCCACAGTCTGTTGGTCTCTCATCATCCTCCCCAGCTCTTTCTTCTTCTCCTTCAGTTCCTCCTCCACGTGGTCCATCTTCTTGCGGTCCTTGTCAATCCCCTTGTTGTGTTGCAACAGCTCGCGGTTCAGCTTCTCGATCTCAGCATCATTGTGATACAGTTTGAACAGCTGCATCTGGACGTGGGCTTTCACCACCTCGTCCTTCAGACGCTGGTAACGCTCAGCCTAGAGAGGAGGAGGCAGAAAGTGAATGTGTGTGTGTGTGTATTGAAGGGAAAAAACAAGCCCTGCACTTCCTTTTTCAGGTGAAAAACAGGAAAATGTTTATTCCATTTCACAGGGCTAACATTTTGACCAACTGGTCTTCTTCAATGTCAGATGATAGTGACAAAATGTGTGTCATAAGAACCACAACAAAGGACTATATGTATGGAGGAAGGGATGAGAGTATATCAGTCTAACAATCTCACTCTCAAAGTCCCCGTATGAACTTCCACCAGAAGATTAAAACGTGAGTGACGGGGAGAGGGAAAGAGCAGGATGTGGTGCCACCAGACAGGATGTGTCCCCCATACCTCCTCTTTCTCCTGCTTGGCCTCTTTGCGTTCCGCGGCAATGTTTTTCTTGCGGTGGTAGTTGAACTGTGTGTCCTCCTCAGCCTTCACCATCTCCTTCTTCCTGCGGTCGTACTCCTGAGCCAACTCCCCAGACCGGGAGATCTCCTCAAACAGAGCCGTACGCTCCTTAGGGTTCTTCATGGCTATGGACTCCACAGCACCCTGATTGGGGAATACACAGAGGTCAAAGGTTACTAACACTGTCATACATAGGTTAAGAGAGGTCCATGGACAAATGGTCTCTAGAGTTTTAATTCAGTTATAAGAAAACTCTACACACATTCTGCTTAATTATGTAAATCGTTTGCATGTGCGTGATATATTGTGAACAAAGATCAAGAAAATGCTTGTGTTCATTTATACCGTTTGTTTGCTTGTGACTATATTAGTGTGTGTGTGTGTTTATTTTATTTAACTAGGCAAGTCAATTAAGAACATATTCCTATTTACATATTTATTTATTGACGACGCTGGGCCAATTGTGCGCCGCCCTATGGGACTCCCAATCATGGCCGGTTGTGATACAGCCTGGAATCGAACCAGGGTCTGTAGTGATGCCTCTTAGACCTCTGCACCACTCGGGAGCCCTGTGTGAGTTATCTCACCTGGAAGACGAGGAAGTTCCTGGCCTTGATGAGGATGCCTAGTTTTTCCAGCTCCTCGCTGTACTCTGCCAGATTCACCACCTTACTGTTGATTCGGTACTCTGATGACGAGCCTAAGACATGCATAAAAAGGGGTAAAACTATTATTATATGCATTACTGTGTGTGTCCTAAGCTCTTCACTGTACTCAGCCAGACCTTCTGAGGAGGAGCCTGACACACACAGACAACATGGAAGATGGTTGTTATGCAGACTGACGCAGATCCTTACTTTTATCTACAGGATATTTTTGTTTGGGATGTGCATATCAACCTTGTTTGCGCCATCAGATATATAAACATCTTCAAAGAGGACCAGACAAAATTGAGTTAGGTGTCATTAACCACACAGGATCTGTGTTGAGAAAATCAGTGGGGACCGCCGTGGCTTACCAATGATGATTCTGGTGAAGGTGCGCTCTTCTCCACTGTCCTCATGGTACACCATGCTCACAAACGCTCTGTTGGCTGCTGGTTTCCCCACGGGAGCTCCGTGGATCAGGTCCTTCAGAGTCTTCACACGCAGGTTACTGGTCTTCTCAGCCAGCACAAAGCTGATGGCGTCCATGAGGTTGGACTTGCCTGGGAGGTCAGTGAATGATCTGTTCAAGTCTTGCAAATATGGTTGATTTGGAAAAGGACGTAACTAGCTGGCTAGGTTAAGACTACATAATAAAAGTGCTGCTCTAATGTTTATGCATGTGAGTTCTCATTTATTTGTTCCTACTGACTGGGTGACTGTCAGGGAAGGAAATGTGTAGGGCGAGTTCGTTTTGCATGTCCCGGTGCACCGAGTGGGCAGTGTTTACACATTTTACACCATTTTATTGGTCAAGAACTCTCCACCTACCAGTGCACCTGGCCATGCAAAACGAAGTTGGCCATTGCTAGCTATCCAGCTAAACATTATGGAGGCGTGGCTAACTACAGTTATAGCCAATATTAATTCAAATGCAACGGTTCATATGCATGTACATTTCTGTCATTGTCAACAAAGTATTGAAGCATTGCAGCTTGAAACAAATGTAGCAAATAGTCAACCCGGCTAAACTAGTGACGTTACCAGCAGTGCTGTAACGCTAAAATAAGCATTAGCTAGATATAATACTTGCAATATTGACCATAACTTACCGGATCCATTGGGCCCAATAATCGCAGTGAACTTGTGAAAGGGGCCGATGATTTGTCGGCCCTTGTAAGATTTGAAGTTTTCGATCTCTATCAGCTTCAAATAACCCATTACGATCAGATCGCTTGTGCGAAAACAAAGAATCTGTGTTGTTGTGATAGCAGCTAATGCTAGCTAGCGATTGAACTCGTACCATGCACGCAAATTGTAAATATTTGTTAAAAATAATCAAAAGTTACATTATCGATCGGTGTGCCAGGCTAACTAACGCGATTACCTTACAACAACAATGCGCCATTTTCCAGTCCTGCAGGATTGGAGACCACTGAGCGCGCGTAAGGGAACGACTTCTCGCGAGATCTTGCTGCTACGATTAATCAAAATGCCATAATAAACTTCAAGCGTTTATGTTTATGTCAGTACACTGACTGATACAATTATTACCGTTTAACTGATATCAGACCGCAATCATTTTAGAAGGTTTACATGCCAAAGCAACCAAATATCTGTTTTGTTTAACTTTTCAGCCAACTACAGCCCCGTTCAAAACTATAGGGAGAATGTATAAAATTGATTTGCCGATGGACAACCTTTCCAATGTGGAAGTTGTCGGGTCGCGTAAATTCGAATCTGGTGTCAGAACAAAGAGAAACTCTGGTCTCTAGTACTGTTTCACAGCTGTTTATTAAGCTAAGTAAATAGTGCTAAATGCAATGTTCTTATATATGGGCTCACTGTAACACCTCGCAGGCCAGACAGAGAACTGAAATTACATCATAAGTTCTTCCTTAAATACTTCTTGACAGACGTAGTTCCCTTTCCCTGAGGGCCTGTCATAGTAGAGGCTTGGGTGTGGTTTAGACTTACTCCAGCCTATCGTTGGCGTGCAGGCTGGTCCCAGCCTCTTGACGCATCTTTGTTGCCAAGCATAGTTGTCTTCTAGCTTATCTTCGTGTGTGTACCCGAGAGTCAGACACCCAAGGACAGTGCTTGTTCTTGTGCCACAGCCATTCTCCCCTCTATCAGTTCCTCACATACACCTGTCCTTGAGCGGCCCCACAACCAGGCATTGTGTGTGTGTGTGTCACGAGTCTACTCAGCCTAGACTACTAGCCAGCAACCCTCCAGTTAGTCATGTCTATTATATGTCGCTCAATCTATGTTAATACAATATAAACCTCTTATGTTTAGCATTAGTATTCATAAGTTATGCACCACAACAAATTTTATTATATAGGTTTAAATAGTTGTATTATATTGGTTATGCAAACAAATAGTTGGTTAAACCCTAACAAAGTGGAACGCCGACTGGCCGCGGAGGCTGCGCTCCAGGCTCGGATCTTCAAGCATTGGAGAGAAGAGAACTGAAGGAGATGGAGGGTCAGTGAGAGAAGGCCTTCGAGAAGCAACAGAGAGCAAGATATAGACAGACAGTGGGGTGTATTCATGGATGCCAAGGGAAGCCAGGCTTCACCCAAAAAATGGCCAAGAAAAAAATAAAAATACAAACACGATTCCTTCAATTCACAAGAGGCTAAATGTACACTACACGGCCAAAAGGATATGGACACCCCTTCAAATTAATGAATTTGGCTATTTCAGCCACACCGGTTGCTGAGAGGTGTATAAAATTGAGCACACAGCCATACAATCTCCATAGACAAATATTGTCTAGAGCTGCCCCAATAAACTGTAAATGCTGTTATTGTGAAGTGGAAATGCCTAGTAGCAACAATGGCTCAGCCGCAAATGTTCATCGGGAGTTTCATGAAATGGGTTTCCATGGCCAAGCAAGCCTAAGATCACCATGCGCAATTCCAAGCGTCGGCTGGAGTGATGTAAACCTTGCCGCCATTGGACTCTGGACTCTGCCCCAATGCATAGTGCCAACTGTAAAGTTTGGTGGAAGAGGAATAATGGTCTGGGGCTGTTTTTCATGGTCTGGGTTAGGCTCCTTAGTTCCAGTGAAGGGAAATCTTAATACTACAGCATGCAAAGACACTCTAGACGATTCTGTGCTTCCAACTTTGTGGCAACAATTTGAGGAAGGCCCTTTCCAGTTTCAGCATGACAATGCCCCCGTGCACAAAGCAAGGTCCATACAGAAATGGTTTGTTGAGATTGGTGTGGAAGAACTTGACTGGCCTGCAAGAGCCCTGACCTCAACCCTATTGAACACCTTTTGGATGAATTGGAACGCCGACTGCGAGCCAGGCCTAATCGCCCAATATCAGTGGCTGAATGGATGCAAGCAATGTTCCAACATCTAGTGGAAAGCCTTCTCAGAAGAGTGGAGGCTGTTATAGCAGCAAAGGGGGGACCAATTACATATTAATGCCCATGATTTTGGAATGAGATGTTTGACGAGCAGGTATCCACATACTTTTGGCCATGTAGTGTATCTGACCGGAGAAAGCATCCAAGCAAATGAAACAGCGCCCCTCTGTCTCAGTATGTGTAGCATATCTACCTGATCATGTCTGGTCAGAAAGAGTTTGACATTGTTGCCCCCGTAGCATTGAATGCAAGCAAAGCCAGAGAGCATTTGGCCTCCCTTGATAATTTAAAAATATAAAATAATAGCCAATCAGCATTGAGCTAAACTGAGTGAAATCCACTGTGAATGGTCCTGGCACACTAAAAAAAGTTTCAAGGGAAGCCAGTTTGGATTTGGCTTCACACCAATCACATCACATCAAGCCAAACGTCATTACTGACAGAACGTTTGTAATTGTTGCATCTCGTTGTGTTGTTGTCCTCTGGTGGCTAGCTAGCTAGCTAAAATTGTCCCTTTCCTAAAATTGGATGGAGATGTGGTTTTACTTCATTCTCTGTACTGGCCAATGATTATAACAGCGATTCTGATCCAACCATAAATTCATACATTGTGCCCCTGGCCTGAGAGGATGGAAATTCAACATAGAGCTAGATGTAGTAGACTAATGTTAACTAGCTGGCTAATCGTTGCCCATGAACGGAAGTTAGGCTAGTGAGCAAGCATTTTAGCCAGGTAGCCTAGGACAACAAAAACTAAAAGCATTTACTGTATCACAGAGTCATAGACAGTTTTGGCAACATGAAAGACAGGAGGATGGCGTTGGTGTTTCTCTACAAGTAGGGGGAGTCAACATGTTTTTTCTACTTGCGTGCACACACACACACCACAAAAACACACACATACACTCTAACACACACACCAGCCAAGGATGCAGATCAGGAAGCAAGTCTGGTGAGATTGTGAGCCGTGACATGGTGAGTACTCACAGGGTTTTTAACATTATAATTACAAAACGAATTGAAAAAATTACACGATGTCTACACACTCACTCAGAAGAGATAACGAGCACATTAGACGTGACAACACACACACACATTATACGTGGGCAGAGTGAGTCTCCTTTTATAAAATCTTTTCCCCTTGTCTCATTTGCCTGACTGACTTGGTATGAATAGATTCATCCCAGTGGGAAGCATCATTATAAATGCTTATGGTCACGCTGTTTTTTCATGTCAATTATGTGGTTTCTGTTAATTACCCATTATGGATAATAGCTTCGCTGCACTACAGACACAGACATTGTGGTTCAGACAGATATCTCCAGAGCCATTTTAGCAGGTAGTCTCTTGAATTAGGAGTTTCAACCAACCTGATCTTGTGAGCTGACATTCTGTTTCACTCAAGTGAAGTATCAGAGCGGACTGTCTGGTTACGAGGCTAATTGAGTCTATGGCTAACCCTTCCTCGAGGTAAAAATAGCTCGTAATGACAAATCTAAAGTCAGACTACACATTACCCCGAATAGTAAGGGAGAAGAGAACATGTTAACCTGGCTGGTTGAGAAAATTCCAAGACTGTGCAAAGCTGTCATCAAGGCAGTTGGTGGCTACTTGGAAGAATCTCAAATATATTTTGATTTGTTTAGCACTTTTTTGGTTACTACATGATTCCATATGGGTTATTTCATAGTTTTGATGTCTTCACTATTATGTAGAAAATAGTAAAAATAAAGAAAAACCCTTGAATCAGCAGGTACTCATTCAGTAGGAGAAGGTACTCACACCTACTCATTCAAGGATATATATATGTATGTATGTGTGTGTGTATATATATCTACAGTTGTAGTCGGAAGTTTACATACACTTAGGTTGGAGTCATTAAATCTCGTTTTTCAACCACTCCACAAATTTCTTGTTAACAAACTAAAGTTTTGGCAAGTCGGTTAGGACATCTACTTTGTGCATGACACAAGTAATTTTTCCAACAATTGTTTACAGACAGATTATTTCACTTATAACTCACTGTACCACAATTCCAGTGGGTCAGAAGTTTACATACACTAAGTTGACTGCCTTGAAACAGCTTGGAAAATTTGTGATAATGATGTCATGGCTTTAGAAGCTTCTGATAAATGATGTCAATTAGCCTGAGTCAATTGGAGGTGTACCTGTGGATGTATTTCAAGGCCTACCTTCAAACTCAGTGCCTCTTTGCTTGACATCATGGGAAAATCAAAAGAAATCAGCCAAGACCTCAGAAAAAAATTGTGGACCTTGGGAGCAATTGGGAGCAATATCCAAAAGCCTGAAGGTACCACGTTCATCTGCACAAACAATAGTACGCAAGTATAAACACCATGGGACCACGCAGCCGTCATACCGCTCAGGAAGGAGACGCATTCTGTCTCCTAGAGTTGAATGTACTTTGGTGTGAAAAGTGCAAATCAATCCCAGAACAACAGCAAAGGACCTTGTGAAGATGCTGGAGGAAACAGGTACAAAAGTATCTATATCCACAGTAAAACGAGTCCTATATCGACATAACCTGAAATGTTGCTCAACAAGGAAGAAGCCACTGCTCCAAAACCGCCATAAAAAAAGCCAGACTATGGTTTGCAACTGCACATGGGGACAAAGATTGTACTTTTTGGAGAAATGTCCTCTGGTCTGATGAAACAAAAATAGAACTGTTTGGTCATAATGACCATTGTTATGTTTGGAGGAAAAAGAGGGAGGCTTGCAAGCCGACGAACAACATCCCAACCGTGAAGCACAGGGGTGGCAGCATCATGTTGTGGGAGTGCTTTGCTGCAGGAGGGACTGGTGCACTTCACAAAATATATGGCATCATCAGGAAGGACAATTATGTGGATATATTGAAGCAACATCTCAAGACATCAGTCAGGAAGTTAAAGCTTGGTCGCATATGGGTCTTCCAAATGGACAATGACCCCAAGCATACTTCCAAAGTTGTGGCAAAATGGCTTAAGGACAACAAAGTCAAGGTATTGGAGTGTCCATCACAAAGCCCTGACCTCAATCCTATAGAAATTTGTGGGCAGAACTGAAAAAGCGTGTGCGAGTAAGGAGGCCTACAAACCTGACTCAGTTACACCAGCTCTGTGAGGAGGAATGGGCCAAAATTCACCCAACTTATTGTGGGAAGCTTGTGGAATGCTACCTGAAATGTTTGACCCAAGTTAAACAATTTAAAGGCAATTTTACCAAATACTAATTGAGTGTATGTAAACTTCTGACCCACTGGGAATGTGATGAAAGAAATAAAAGCTGAAATAAATCATTCTCTCTACTATTATTCTGACATTTCACATTCTTAAAATAAAGTGGGGATCCTAACTGACCTAAAACAGGGAAGTTTTACCAGGATTAAATGTCAGGAATATTGAAAAACTGGGTTTAAATGTATTTGGCTAAGGTGTATGTAAACTTCTGACTTCAACTGTACAGTCGTGGTCAAAAGTTTTGAGAATGACACAAATATTAATTTCCACAAAGTTTGCTGCTTCAGTGTCTTTAGATATTTTTGTCAGATGTTACTATGGAATACTGAAGTATAATTACAAGCATTTCATAAGTGTCAAAGGCTTTTATTGACAATTACATGTAGTTGACGCAAAGAGTAAATATTTGCAGTGTTGACCCTTCATTTTCAAGACTTCTGCAATCCGCCCTGCCATGCTGTCAATTCACTTCTGGGCCACATCCTGACTGATGGCAGCCCATTCTTGCATAATCAATGCTTGGAGTTTGTCAGAATTTGTGGGTTTTTGTTTGTCCACCCGCCTCTTGAGGACTGACCACAAATTGTCAATGGGATTAAGGTCTGGGGAGTTTCCTGGCCATGGACCCAAAATATCGATGTTTTGTTCCCCGAGCCACTTAGTTAACACTTTTGCCTTATGGCAAGGTGCTCCATCATGCTGGAAAAGGCATTGTTCGTCACCAAACTGTTCCTGGATGGTTGGGAGAAGTTGCTCTAGGATTCATGGCTGTGTTCTTAGGCAAAATTGTGAGTGAGCCCACTCCCTTGGGTGAGAAGCAACCCCACACATGAATGGTCTCAGGATGCTTTACTGTTGGCATGACACAGGACTGATGGTAGCGCTCACCTTGTCTTCTCCAGACAAGCTTTTTCCGGATGCCCCAAACAATCGGAAAGGGGATTCATCCGAGAAAATGACTTTACCCCAGTCCTCAGCAGTCCAATCCCTGTACTTTTTGTAGAATATCAGTCTGTCCCTGTTGTTTTTCCTGGAGAGAAGTGGCTTCTTTGCTGCCCTTCTTGACACCAGGCCATCCTCCAAAAGTCATCGCCTGCCTGCTGCCATTCCTGAGCAAGCTCTGTACTGGTGGTGCCCCGATCCCGCAGCTGAATCAACTTTAGGAGACGGTCCTGGTGCATGCTGGACTTTCTTGGGCGCCATGAAGCCTTCTTCACAACAATTTAACCGCTTTCCTTGAAGTTCTTGATGATCCAGTAAATGGTTGATTTAGGTGCAATCTTAATGGCAGCAATATCCTTGCCTGTGAAGCCCTTTTTGTGCAAAGCAATGATGACGGCACATGTTTTCTTGCAGGTAACCATGGTTGACAGAGGAAGAACAATGATTCCAAGCACCACCCTCCTTTTGAAGCTTCCAGTCTGTTATTCGAACTCAATCAGCATGACAGAGTGATCTCCAGCTTTTTCCTCATCAACACTCACACCTGTGTTAACGAGAGAATCACTGACATGATGTCAGCTGGTCCTTTTGTGGCAGGGCTGAAATGCAGTGGAAATGTTTTTGGGGGATTCAGTTCATTTGCATGGCAAAGAGGGACTTTGCAATTAATTGCAATTCATCTGATCACTCTTCATAACATTCTGGAGTATATGCAAATTGCCATCATACAAACTGAGGCAGCAGACTTTGTGAAAATGTATATTTGTGTCATTCTCAAAACTTTTGGCCACAACTGTATATAGTAAAATCGGTTGTTGTGATCATAGAAGTAAGACGTCTATCTCACAGCCATAGAGAGAAAACAATCATCATTGTTGATTCATCTACAGAAGCAATCTCATCATGAACCACTCCTTGGATCTCCATCCTTTCTGTATTTCTCCTGTTTTCCCAGATGACATTTTAGAGACTAAGGGAGATTGAAAAGTAGAGAGCCGCTGCCTGGGACTTCCAGCGCACGGAGCAGAACAGAGAGGACGAAGAGGAGGAGAGGAAAGCAATGGAGCTGCAGAAGGAGAAGAGGATTGAGATGGACCGATACGACAAACAGCTGGCCAGAGAGCAGCACAAAAAGTAATCATAGAACACAACCACACTGAGACACTTCACTCATTACATTCTTTCTTTACAGATACTTGGTGAGAGATATCTTGCCACATAACCATTCACAACAGAGAGACACAAACACGTTACTGTCAAAGTATAAAGCGATACCGTACATGGTGAAAGAATTGAAAGTCCCAGTTTTCACATAAAAAGAGGGACTGTTTTATTGTAAAAACAGTCTGTGACAGTGTATTTCTTTCCATCTTGTCTCCACCAGTCAGCGGTACCTGGCCAAGCAGCTGTACACCAGCCGACCCACAGCCCAGAACCACCTGGTTCAGCAGCAGCTCACGCTGGGGGATCACCAGCACAGACTCACCGCACAATACGGGATCTCAGATTCAGATGATAGGCACAACACAACAATAAAATCAAGTTTATGGTATAGGCACACGTTATATGTTTTCATGTCTTTTATCCCTAAGATTTAGTCACTAGGTCAAATGTTGCCGTGTTCTGCAACTTATTCTCTCAGGAGCAGTATTTTAGGTATAAAATGACTATCAAGCTGTTCTTTTATGTTTCATGTGTAGTGGTCAGTATCTAATTTGGCTTATCTTTTGAAGATTAACATGCATGTTACCATATTTAGACATGGATGCTATGAGTAATTTAAATGATGACACAACCCGATGATGCCTCTTTTGGTTCAGATTGTTCCAAGTTCTTTATTTAATCAATCACATATTTAGTTACAAGTAGCTGATTCATAATGCAGATAGTTACATTGTCATTGGGCCCATAACATACAGTACAAGACCCCCTCCCAACCCACTTCACTTCAGTCTCAAGCAATGGCACGAGCACACTAGCCCAGTCCCAGATCGGTTTGTGCTGTCTTGCCAACTCCTACGACTTTAGCATGATAACAAACACAGGAGTTTGCTATACAACCCAAACAGATCTGCGACCAGGGTATAAATACACTACTGTACCTTCCAGTCCCCCAAATCCATTTTACTAGTGTTGCACCCCAAACAAAGCACACAGAGGCACTCTGTCTCCCCTCAGGCAGTGAAATACACAGTGTCCCTCCCCTCCCTCCATCATGAATATAAATCCATGAATGTCATGTCCTAAAAGAAACTGTTGCTGTCATTCTCCTCAATATGCAATTCTTATTAACTTTTTTTATTTGATTTTATGTTGTAAGTATAAAAATCAGGAAAGGAAAGTAAGAGGGGAAAAAACCAAACGCTAGCGCTAAGCCTGGCTTAGACGATCTCCTCACTGACCACGTAGGAAGCAAAGCAGAGCCAGATAGATATATATAGAAAGGCAGGCTGGCTGGCAGGCAGTAGAGTGAGTATCTGTGTGTTCAGTAGTTCACTCATTCAAAGCAAACATTTGTCCTGAAATTACACCATGATAAACACAGATGGTTAGCAGCTCTATTGGCGCCCTATTCCTTATATAGTGCACTTTTGACCAGGGCATATGGTTATTTCTCTGAACACATAGGGCTCTGGTCATAAGTAGTACACTATATAGGGAGCCATTTGTGACGCAAACCATAGTTGTGATAGAATAACTGGCAGATTACTTCATTTTCTCATTCCCATATGAAAATAGATTTCTAAAAAGAAATGTTTTTGTCCTGAGTGTGTCTGTAACAGCAAACTACAGGGAGCTGGGCTCACTCAAACCTCTCGTTCAGACCCACTGTCTTTCTGCCAAGCCAGAGACAATCCCAATTTCTCTATCCCATCTCCCTGGGGATGCACTGAACAGTAACCATTTGGCTTGAAGTCAGACCTGGGTTCAAATACTATTCACCCTTTCTCAAATACTTCAAGCTGTGCTTGATTGAGATTGGCTGGCACAATGGAACCAATAGAGTAGTCCCAAAAGTGCAAACCTTGGTCTCTGGCGATCCAGGCAGGCCCAATCAAACTCTTCTTTGAAATAAAAATAATCTGATTTTAACCTGGGTCTGTCTCAGAATAGACTGTAGGCTAGATTGACTGGGCGAGCAGTGAGAGCAGAGCCAGCACATTGCATATGCTCCCTGTGGTGCTTCATCACAAGCTAGCTCACTGCATCCCTCCTTGCCTCATCATCACACAGCCTCAGCACAAAAAGTGTATGAAATGGAAACCTATTCCCAAAATTAGTGCACTACATAGGGAATAAATTGCCTTTTCAGACAAAGTACATAGACAATCAACAGATACTCACTGGACTGCAATGCTTAAAGGGACACTTTAAAGTCAGGAAACAAAACATTGATGTACATGAGGAACATGAACCTACTTTTAACCTCTGCTTTCAATAGGTTGGTTTTGATTCTACTGTATATTTTAAAATGACATTAGCTACTGATTAATCTCGACACCCAGAACCAAATCTCACATGCACACTTCTACTACTAGTGATGTAAAATGTATATTTTTAGTGCATTTGTAACATGACTATTCAAGGAATGGTGTGAAGATACATTTTTTGCCTTTTAGTTTTTTTCTTTACTATTGACTTTGTTTTAACAGCCAAATCACCGTCATCACCTGTCAAAACAGGAAAGTATTCATTCATAGGTTCGTTGTTACAAAACAAAAATTAAATGTATTTTTAAGTCAACTTCAAAGTAAACTTAAACACATTGATAAATAATATTTTGGGTTGAATTTACATTCAGAGTGACATTTAAAAAAGTATGATCTTTCTAGGTCTCGTTCTTCTCTATAGAGATACCTCTGTTCTCCTTTCCTCTAAATGCTTGTTTCTGTCTGCTTCTTGTCATCATTCTTACCATTGTCTAATTCAAAACAAAGAGTTTTTGGCATGTAAATATTATTTCTACCCAGCCCTACAAAGAATACATTCTACACATTAGATGCAAAAAGCAACCAATCTACGCGTTTGCCTTTCAGCCCAATCTGCTGATCAGGTAAGCCTGTTTTGGATTGCCAGCGTGCATTGTTCAGGGCTTGAAAGGAATATATATATATATATATATATATATATATATATATATATATATATATATATATATAGAGAGAGAGAGAGAGAGAGAGAGAGAGAGAGAGAGAGAGAGAGAGAGAGAGCGTGTGTGTGTCTGAGCGTGTGTACATCTGGGTATTTTACTACCAGCTAACTGTAAATATATAGAATTACTGCTCCCTACCACACATTATAGCGTGTAGTACTGTTATGTTATGCTATACTATGACATGAAGAGGTATGGGAAAGATGACATTTATCAGCTGACATAGTTTAGTACACTGTAGAAAGAGACACAGACAGAATAGATACAGCAAGCCAGAGGTCTACATATAAATTACATCATACCAATAATGAAGTCACACTTGTGGTGAAAAGGCGAGAGTAGAGTACAGTAGAGTAGAGAAGAGAGGAGTAGAGTAAATTGGAGTAGAGTAAATAGGAGTAGAGAGGAGTAGAGTAGATTAGAGTGGAGAAGAGGAGTAGAGTATATACGAGTAGAGAGGAGTAGAGAGGAGAAGTAGAGTAGATAAGAGTAGAGAGGAGTAGAGTAGAGTAGATAGGAGTAGATAGGAGTAGAGTAGATAGGGGTAGATAGGAGTAGATAGGAGTAGATAGGAGTGGAGTAGAGCAGAGGAGTAGAGAGGAGTAGAGTAGATACGAGTAGATAGGAGTAGAGAGGAGTAGAGTAGAGAGGAGTAGAGTAGAGTAGATAGGAGTAGATAGGAGTAGATAGGAGTAGAGAGGAGTAGAGTAGAGAGGAGTAGAGTAGAGTAGATAGGAGTAGATAGGAGTAGAGTAGATAGGGGTAGATAGGAGTAGATAGGAGTAGATAGGAGTGGAGTAGAGCAGAGGAGTAGAGAGGAGTAGAGTAGAGTAGATAGGAGTAGATAGGAGTAGAGTAGAGTAGATAGGAGTAGATAGGAGTAGAGTAGATAGGGGTAGATAGGAGTAGATAGGAGTAGAGTAGATAGGAGTAGATAGGAGTGGAGTAGAGCAGAGGAGTAGAGTAGATAGGAGTAGAGTAGATAGGAGTAGATAGGAGTAGATAGGAGTAGAGTAGATAGGAGTGGAGAAGAGGAGTAGAGTAGATACGAGTAGAGAGGAGTAGAGTAGATAGGAGTAGAGTAGATAGGAGTAGAGTAGAGTAGATAAGAGTAGAGAAGAGTAGAGTAGATAAGAGTAGAGAAGAGGAGTAGAGTAGAGAGAAGTAGATAGGAGTAGAGACAAGAGTGGAGTAGAGTAGATTCGAGTAGAGCAGAGAGGAGGAGAGGTGTAGAGTAGAGAAGAGGAGTAGAGAGGAGTAGAGAGGAGTAGAGACGAGAGTGGAGTAGAGGAGAGTGGAGTAGAGAGGAGCAGAGAAGAGGAGTAGAGAGGAGTAGAGAGGAGTAGAGACGAGAGTGGAGTAGAGGAGAGTGGAGTAGAGAGGAGCAGAGAAGAGGAGTAGAGATGAGAGTAGAGTAGATTTGAGAAGAGTAGAGCAGAGAAGAGAAGAGAGGAGTAGAGGTGTAGAGTAGAGTAGATAAGAGTAGAGTTGAGAAGGGGAGTAGAGTACAAGGGAGTAGAGAGAAGTAGAGTAGATAGGAGTAGATTAGAGTGGAGTAGAGGAGAGTGGAGTAGAGTAGAGAGGAGTAGAGTAGAGTAGATAAGAGTAGAGTAGAGGAGTGGAGTAGATATGAGAGTGGAGTAGATTCGAGAGGAGCAGAGAAGAGAGGAGTGGAGTAGAGAGGAGAGGAGTAGAGTAGAGATGAGTAGAGTAGAGAGGAGAGGAGTAGAGTAGAGATGAGTAGAGTAGAGAGGAGAGGAGCAGAATAGAGAGGAGCAGAGAAGAGGAGTAGAGACGAGAGTGGAGTAGAGTAGATTCGAGAGGAGCAGAGAAGAGAGGAGTGGAGTAGAGAGGAGAGGAGTAGAGTAGAGATGAGTAGAGTAGAGAGGAGAGGAGTAGAATAGAGAGGAGCAGAGTAGAGGAGGAGAGAGTAAGGATGTAATCTGGTGCTCTGTGTTGAGGGCCAGTAGGCACTGCAACTCATAGTGAACATGTTGTACATATCTATAATACTGTATATGGCTAGATAGATAACATTGTAGAATAACAGATGCTTCTGAATGGTCAGTAGTATATTGATCATATAGTCAGTGAGCTTATCAATGGAAAAGTCAGTAAAGTAGATAGCTAGACAGATGTGTTAGAGATAGCTAGGAGTGTGTGGGCAGTGGGCATGTTTATATTGTTGACATGTTGTACTGTAGTTGACAGAGATGTTTTGGTCTGACAGACAGTCATGTTGCCTTAGTAACCGTTTATCTAAAACGGCCACCTCTAACTAACTAGCCTAATCTAAAATGGCGGCCGAGTTGGGCAGGCTGTTGGTGGTGGGTGTTGGGGTGATGGTGTTGGGATTGAGGGGGGAGCTGTCCTGCAGTGTGCCCGGGTCCGGGGTGGCTTCGCTGGGCCGGCTGTACTGGCTGACCAGGGAGTCTTCCATGGTCACTTCGGTGACAGCAATGCTACCGTTGTTATAGCCATCCAGGTTGTCGTCACTGGTACACAGCTTGCTCTCATCACACAGAGACGGCTGGCTGGCTGTCCGCTTCTCCTCGTTGTCACTACAGGATGGAGGGATGGAGGGAGAAATTGGGCGGAGAGAGGGAGGGGGGTAGAGAAAGACAGATAGAGAGGTATAGAAAGAAAGAAGGAGATGAAAGGAGGTTGGTAGGTGGGAGAGATTGTTACTTTGTATGGGTGGTTCACCAGTGGAGGCTGCTGAGGGGAGGACGGCTCATAATAATGTCTGGAACTGAGAAAATGGAATGGCATCGAACCATGTGTTTGATGTATTTGATACCATTCCACTGATTCCGCTCCAGCCATTACCACGAGCCCATCCTCCCCAATGAAGGTGCCACCAATCTCCTGTGCAGTTCACATACCAATGTCAGTCATTGTATTGTATCACATATCCATAGGAAGGGTATTGGCTAGGTATACTGGGAAAAGGAGAGGATAAATGGGAGAGCAACTTGAAAAAACATTCACTATTTGGACTCAGTTGCAGGGAATGCATGCAGAGTAGAGCACCTTACAGCATACCTCTCAAGAGATCTGGCAAAGCAGGGGAAAGCATTATGGGAGAGAGGAACAGTAATGAACACAGGATACTGGGATAAAAACATACTTATATCTTTTCAAACAGGGAATCAAAGCGATCATGTTGACATTTAAAACATGCTAATTTGCGGGGTATTGACTTGCATTGTTTGTTTTTATTTAGATGGGTTTTTTTGCATTGTCATGACAGCAGGTAAACAAAGCCAAACCATGGATCGCTGTCTTACCTTGTCCAAAGACTGCTTACAAGGTAAGGAAACCAATATGTCATTTTGTAACTTGGGTAAACTATCCTTTTAACTAAAATTCAACGATTATATAATCTACAGGTTTGAAGGAATATTAATACATGATCAATGCCTAATAATCAGTATATCGTCTGATTAGACAGGCCAACCTGTACTCTCCGAATGCTTCATCCTTCATAGGGCGCGCCTCAGAGTCTACCTGACCCTCCTCCTTATCTTTGACTGAGAGAGAGAGAGCGACAGGGAGAGAGAAAGAGATGATTGAATTTCAGTATCTGTTCATTAATCAGTAGAAGGTCCTTTCTAAGCTAGTGGCTGGCTGAGGGTTTGGTAATGACATAGACGCTGGCCAGCTAGTGAACTAGCAGCACAGCAATATAGAGAATGTGTTGTGCTTTTTTAGAGCTGCCTGGTCTGCTACATATCATGTGATTTGTCAGAAACTCCCTGACATATAGGGTTTCTCAGAAACAATCTGGTATGGCCCAACTCAGTGGACTTGTGGTTGGAGTGTCCGCCCTGATATTGGACGTTTTATTCCCGGCCGAGTCATACCAAAGACTGTAAAAATGAGACCTGATGCGTCTTTGCTTGGCACTCAGCATTAAGGAGAGAGATTGGGGGTAAGGCCCTGTGATTGACTAGCATCCTGTCCAGGGGGTGTACTTGTACATCAAGCTGCCTCAAACTATAGAAAGAGCCAAGGCTTCTGCAAGGCTACTTACTTACCATATTTTATATGTGGTTTGTTAGAACTACCTACTAGAATATATGCAATTTGTTAGAAACTATATTCTACAGTATATGTGGTTTGTTAGAAACTATATTCTACAGTATATGTGGTTTGTTAGACCTGACATGGTTTGTCTGATATCTGGTGGTGTTATATTTACACCTACCTGAATACTTTCCCCCTTTGCCCCTCTTGATAAAGCAGAGGATAAGCAGTACCAGCAGCAACAGCACGATGGCGGTCACGAGCCCAATAAACCAGCCCTGAGTCGCAAAGCCTGTCTGCACATCCATCACCCCTACAGAGGGAGGGAGGGAAGACAGATGGGAATGGACAGAGGTCGAGTGAAAGGGAGAGAGGGTCGTGCAAGGGATCGGAGAGAGACGTAGGGGGATGAAAGGAAGGATGAAAGGAAGAGAAGAGATTAAGAAGAGAAGGTGGATATGGAGCGCACACGCACTGGGGCTCAGTCGATACACACACTCACACAGACATAACCTAACATACATTACACTAGGGATGTAGGAAACACAGTCCAATTCCCCTAACAAATACTACTATTGGAGCATTTCATTTGGCCTCTGAACGTCTTGCCATCTAGTCTCTTTCATGTAGGACATTTCAAAGCAAAGCACTTCCAACAATAGCAAAGTGCTGCTGCACACTGTCAGATGTAGGCAGGAGAGGCCCAGAGGAAAAGCTGTTTTGATGTGCGTGTGCGTGTCTGTATGTGTGTGTGTGTGTGTGTGTGTGTGTGTGTGTGTGTGTGTGTGTGTGTGTGTGTGTATGTATACACACACACATACATACACTGTCTCTGGTACCTGCTCCCTTTGTGGTGATCTCAGTCTCCCAGAAGGTGTTGTTGCTGAAGATGAATCTGAGGCGGTACTGTGACCCCGGGGTCAGACCTTTCAGCTGGTAGAATGATGCAGACGAGTTCAGCTTCTCAGACTGCTTCCACTTCCCACCGTCTGAAGACAAAATAACCACTTTATTAGTTTAGACATAGAAATAGACAAAATATATATTTTTCCTTCTTGTTCTTACAGGCAGGGGAGTGAAGTTATATTTCCAGATTTTTATTTTAAAAAATAGGTCAGTCTACTCCAGAGTAGAGGTCAACCGATTAATCGGAATGGCCGATTAATTAGGGCTGATTTCAAGTTTTCATAACAATCAGAAATCGGTATTTTTGGACGCCGATTTTTTCATTTTTTTTAACACCTTTATTTAACTAGGCAAGTCAGTTAAGAACACATTCTTATTTTCAATGACGGCCTAGGAACGGTGGGTTAACTGCCTTGTTCAGGGGCAGAACGACAGATTTTTACCTTGTCAGCTCGGGGATTCAATCTTGCAACCTTTCGGTTAACTAGTCCAATGCTCTAACCACCTGCTTTACATTGCACTCCACGAGGAGTCTGCCTGTTATGCGAATGCAGTAAGAAGCCAAGGTAAGTTGCTAGCTAGCATTAAACTTATCTTATAAAAAACAATCAATTAATCATAATCACTAGTTAACTACACGTGGTTGATGATATTACTAGTTTATCTAGCCTGTCCTGCGTTGCATATAACCGCTTAGGTACACGTTACTCCAACGTGTACCTAACCATAAACATCAATGCCTTTCTTAAAATCAATATACAAAAATATATTTTTAAACCTGCATATTTAGTTAATATTGCCTGCAAACATGAATTTCTTTTAAATAGGGAAAATGTGTCACTTCTCTTGCAACAGAATCAGTGTATATGCAGCAGTTTGGGCCGCCTGGCTCGTTGCGAACTGTGAAGACTATTTCTTCCGAACAAAGACAGCCGACTTCGCCAAACGGGGATGATTTAACAAAAGCGCATTTGTGAAAAAAGCACAATCGTTGCACGACTGTACCTAACCATAAACATCAATGCCTTTCTTAAAATCAATACACAGAAGTATATATTTTTAAACCTGCATATTTAGCTAAAATAAATCCATGTTAGCAGGCAATATTAACCAGGTGAAATTGTGTCACTTCTCTTGCGTTCACTGCACACAGAGTCAGGGTATATGCAACAGTTTGGGCCGCCTGGCTCGTTGCGAACTAATTTGCCAGAATTTTACGTAATTATGACATAACATTGAAGGTTGTACAATGTAACAGGAATATTTAGACTTAGGGATGCCATCCGTTAGATAAAATACGGAATGGTTCCGTTTTTCACTGAAAGGAAAAACGTTTTGTTTTCGAGATGATAGTTTCCAGATCCGACCATATTAATGACCTAAGGCTCGTATTTCTGTGTGTTTATTATATACTGCTCAAAAAAATAAAGGGAACACTTAAACAACACAACGTAACTCCAAGTCAATCACACTTCTGTGAAATCAAACTGTCCACTTAGGAAGCAACACTGATTGACAATAAATTTCACATGCTGTTGTGCAAATGGAATAGACAACAGGTGGAAATTATAGGCAATTTGCAAGACACCCCCAATAAAGGAGTGGTTCTGCAGGTGGTGACCACAGACCACTTCTCAGTTCCTATGCTTCCTGGCTGATGTTTTGGTCACTTTTGAAAGCTGGCGGTGCTTTCACTCTAGTGGTAGCATGAGACGGAGTCTACAACCCACACAAGTGGCTCAGGTAGTGCAGCTCATCCAGGATGGCACATCAATGCGAGCTGTGGCAAGAAGGTTTGCTGTGTCTGTCAGCGTAGTGTCCAGAGCATGGAGGCGCTACCAGGAGACAGGCCAGTACATCAGGAGACGTGGAGGAGGCCGTAGGAGGGCAACAACCCAGCAGCAGGACCACTACCTCCGCCTTTGTGCAAGGAGGAGCAGGAGGAGCACTGCCAGAGCCCTGCAAAATGACCTCCAGCAGGCCACAAATGTGCATGTGTCTGCTCAAACGGTCAGAAACAGACTCCATGAGGGTGGTATGAGGGCCCGATGTCCACAGGTGGGGGTTGTGCTTACAGCCCAACACCGTGCAGGACGTTTGGCATTGCCAGAGAACACCAAGATTGGCAAATTCGCCACTGGCGCCCTGTGCTCTTCACAGATGAAAGCAGGTTCACACTGAGCACGTGACAGACGTGACAGAGTCTGGAGACGCCGTGGAGAACGTTCTGCTGCCTGCAACATCCTCCAGCATTACCGGTTTGGCGGTGGGTCAGTCATGGTGTGGGGTGGCATTTCTTTGGGGGGCCGCACAGCCCTCCATGTGCTCGCCAGAGGTAGCCTGACTGCCATTAGGTACCGAGATGAGATCCTCAGACCCCTTGTGAGACCATATGCTGGTGCGGTTGGCCCTGGGTTCCTCCTAATGCAAGACAATGCTAGACCTCATGTGGCTGGAGTGTGTCAGCAGTTCCTGCAAGAGGAAGGCATTGATGCTATGGACTGGCCCGCCCGTTCCCCAGACCTGAATCCAATTGAGCACATCTGGGACATCATGTCTCGCTCCATCCACCAACTCCACGTTGCACCACAGACTGTCCAGGAGTTGCCGGATGCTTTAGTCCAGGTCTGGGAGGAGATCCCTCAGGAGACCATCCGCCACCTCATCAGGAGCATGCCCAGGCATTGTAGGGAGGTCATACAGGCACGTGGAGGCCACACACACTACTGAGCCTAATTTTGACTTGTTTTAAGGACATTACATCAAAGTTGGATCAGCCTGTAGTGTGGTTTTCCACTTTAATTTTGAGTGTGACTCCAAATCCAGACCTCCATGGGTTGATAAATTGAATTTCCATAGATTATTTTTGTGTGATTTTGTTGTCAACACATTCAACTATGTAAAGAAAGAAATATTTAATAAGATTATTTCATTCATTCAGATCTAGGATGTGTTATTTTAGTGTTCCCTTTATTTTTTTTGAGCAGTGTATTATAATTAAGTCTATGATTTGATAGAGCAGTCTGAGTGGTGGTAGGCAGCAGCAGGCTCGTAAGCATTCATTCAAACAGCACTTCCGTGCGTTTTGCCAGCAGCTCTTCGCTGTGCTTCAAGCATTGCGCTGTTTATGACTTCAAGCCTATCAACTCCCAAGATTAGGCTGGTGTAACCGATGTGAAATGGCTAGCTAGTTAGCGGGGTGCGCGCTAATAGCGTTTCAAACGTCACTCACTCTGAGACTTGGAGTAGTTGTTCCCCTTGCTCTGCATGGGTAACGCTGCTTCGAGGGTGGCTGTTGTCGATGTGTTCGAGCCCAGGTAGGAGCGAGGAGAGGGACGGAAGCTATACTGTTACACTGGCAATACTAAAGTGCCTATAAGAACATCCAATAGTCAAAGGTGTATGAAATACAAATCGTATAGAGAGAAATAGTCCTATAATTCCTATAATAACTACAACCTAAAACTTCTTACCTGGGAATATTGAAGACTCATGGTAAAAGGAACCACCAGCTTTCATATGTTCTCATGTTCTGAGCAAGGAACTTAAACGTTAGCTTTCTTACATGGCACATATTGCACTTTTACTTTCTTCTCCAACACTTTGTTTTTCCATTATTTAAACCAAATTGAACATGTTTCTGTCACGTCCTGACCCTTGTAAGAGGTCATTTTCCATAGTAGAGTGGTCAGGGCGTGACAGGTGGGTGTTTTGGGTGGTTTTGGTTTTCCGTTTCATTGTGGGGTTTTCTAGATTTCTATTTCTATGTTTTTGTTTTCTATGTTTTGGCCAGGTATGGTTTCCAATCAGAGGCAGCTGTCTATCGTTGTCTCTGATTGTAAGCCATGTGTGGGTGTGGGTAGTTGTTTTACGTTTTGTCTAAGTGTACCTAACGGAACTGTTGTCAGTCGTTTGTTGTTTTGTTGAAGTGTTTCTCATTAAAGAAAAGAATGACCACTATACACGCTGCGCCTTGGTCTCCTCAATACGACCCTTGTTACAGAACTACCCACCATGACTGGATCAAGCGACGTGCCTGGGCAGACATGGACACCTGGTCACATATGGAGTGGATGGAGAGGAGGAACTGGACTTGGGGCCAGGTAATCGATAGATATCGGAGCCTACCTGGGAAAAACGAGAGGCAGCCCCCCAAATTATTTGGGGGGGGGCACACGGGTAGTTTGGCTGGGCCAGGGGTGAGGCCTGAGTCAACTACCCATGCTTTTTGTGGTAAGCATGTGCCTACCTCTCGCGCTCTCCCTCCAGCTCGCCTCCAGAATCCAGTACGTCCTGTGCCTGTTCTTCGCAATCTCCCTCCAGTGCGCATCCATAACCCAGTACGGCCGGCGCCTGCTTTGAGCACTCGGTCCTCAGTGCGTCTCCCCAGTCCGGTGAGACCAGTTCCTGCTCCACGTACAAAGCCTCCAGTGATAATCGATGGTCCGACGCCTGTAGAGATGATCCATAGCACTAAGCCTCTAGTGATGATCCATGGCCCAGAGCCTATAGGGATATTCCATGGCACAAAGCTTGAAGAGGTAATCCATGGCCCGGAACCTGAAGAAATAATCCTTGGCAAAAAGCCTGGAGGGATTATAAATGGTCCGGAGCCTGTAGGGATAAACCATGGCACGAAGCCTGTAGGAATAATCCATGGCCCGGTAATCCATGATAAGAAGCCTCCAGTGATGATCCTTGGCGCGGAACCTGTAGAGATGATACATGGCATGGAGCCAGCAGCAACGGTCATTAGTCCGGAACCTATTATGACGCCTCCTAGTCCGGAGCCTCCGGCGACGCTTTTCCGTCCGGAGCCTCCAGCGACGCTCTTCAGTCCGGAGCCTCCAGCGACGCTCTTCAGTCCGGAGCCTCCAGCGACGCTCTTCAGTCCGGAGCCTCCAGTGGCGGCCTGTAGGTCAGAACCTCCAGCGGCGGCCTGTAGGTCAGAACCTCCTGCGGTGGTTTACAGCACAGAGCTTCCGGTAATGATCTACAGTCCGATTCCTCCGTTAATGATCCACAGGCCAGTGTTACAGAAGCGGAGGGATCTGCGGGCGGTACGGGGGTTACGCCCTGAGCCGGAGCCACCTCCGTTGCTGGAGGATCGGAGGGAGAGGAAGGTTCTGGGTGTAGCACATGAGCCGCCATAGACTTTTGTCACCCTCTCTGCCCTCCCTTTGTGTTTGGGGTTGTTTTGTTGGGTTTGTTTGGGTGCAGTCGGAGTCTGCACCTTTGGGGGGGGGGGGGGGGGTACTGTCACGTCCTGACCCTTGTAAGAGGTCATTTTCCATAGTACAGTGGTCAGGGCGTGACAGGTGGGTGTTTTGGGTGGTTTTGGTTTTCCGTTTCATTGTGGGGTTTTCTTGATTTCTATTTCTATGTTTTTGTTTTCTATGTTTTGGCCAGGTATGGTTTCCAATCAGAGGCAGCTGTCTATCGTTGTCTCTGATTGGAAGCCATCCTTAGGCAGCCTGTTTTTCATGTGTGGGTGTGGGTAGTTGTTTTCCGTTTTGTTGAAGTGTTTCTCATTAAAGAAAAGAATGAGCACTATACACGCTGCACCTTGGTCTCCTTTAGACGACCCCTGTTACAGTTTCATTATTTATTTGAGGCTAAATTGATTTTATTGATGTGTTAAAATAAGTGTTCATTCAGTATTGTTGTAATTGTCATTATTACAAATAAATTTAAAGAGACATTTTTTGACCAATTAATCGGTATTGGCCTTTTTTGACCCTCCAATAATCGGTATCGGCGTCGAAAATCATAATCGGTCAACCTCTACTCCAGAGTGACTATGTTTAAATTTCACGTTTACAGTCAGTTACAAATGTGTTTGGTGTTTCCACAGGCATACTGTTGGTCAGCTGGTAGTGTATGTTCTTGTTGAGGTACTGGACCTGGAAGCCAACACTCCTGTGTCTCTGCAGTGACACAAGCACAGCCACATGCACACACAAAGCTCATACGTACATTGCTTGTTGAGGTACTGGACCTGGAAGCCCACACTCCTCTGTCTCTGTCCTGGCACCCAGCTCATGTTAACAGACTTCTCTCCTACAGACAAGCTGATGTTGGACGGAGGAGCTGGAATGGGTTGAGAAGGGGTTAGGGTTTTTCTCATGGAACCAGTTGTAACCATGGCAGTAGCAAATTGAGTTAGAAAACCATGATGCATCTGCAACAATCAACTATCATTCTAAAGACTAAGATGCCTAGTTTATGGAGCAGTGTTCTATTTGAAATACATTTGACATTTTTGCCAGAACTTTGTACAAATTCTCATTACCAAAATGCGTCCAGATTAAATTCTCGGATCATTTTATACAATTTTACTTTAGAAAAACCAAACTTAACTGAATAAAACACAAAATATGTTGCTGTTGTTTGTCCATACAAATGGTATACTAGTTGAAGTTTACATTAAACTATAATATTTATTACATAAAAACACAGTGTCTGTGTGTTTCTTATTACATAACACTTTTTCAAGTTGCTGTAAAAATTCCAATCAAAGTTTTATTCACCCATGATACATCATCTAGAGGAGTAGTCCTTAGATGAGCACAAGTTAATTTAATTTATTCACCTATATGCCTTCAGAATGAGGATCTTATTCTCAAACAACCCCTATTCTCAAACAACCCCAAACAACCCCTTTACGACACTTGATCTTCTCATTGCCAAAATTACTAAAAAGCTCAAATTGAGAAAAACTCAAGAATTATTACCTTACCAACATGGAGGCATGAATGGGCTTTAGTGATGTGGTAAACACTTAGAGAACCATTACCTTACCAACATGGAGGCATGAATGGGCTTTAGTGATGTGGTCAATAGTTTGCTGACTCATAATGGCAGTCTCCTATTACTTGCAGATTGAGCGAAGGGCCTCTCATTACCAAAACACACATTTCTAATTTCCGCATCATTTTCCGGTCTGTTTTAGTCATGAGAACCTTAATTTAGGTAATGATAATAAGCTCATGATAATGTAAAGTCAATGGATGTGCTGGTAACTTAAATTATTCACAAGCCCCACTGCTTACACCTATTGTATGGCTTTTTTGTAAAACATCAGTTATTTGATTAAGTAGGGGTTGTCAAGAAATACACATTTAATTTACTTGAAGCCACAATACGGAGTTTGTGTTTCAGCAAAGAGCAACCCTGCCACTTAAAGGAGGATATAACCCATTTTGACAGGTGTACCTGTTTTAGCGCTGTCGTCTGATATCCCAAGACAGTTTTTGGTCCATATCCCACATATTTAAATACTTTATAGGCATATCATGTTATGTAATTTATCCTTAGGATCCCATTACATTTTGAAATGCATCTAAAATACATTGGAACCACACATATCCATGTCATTATTACACCAACATTGCCTGTAAAGGCCTTGGAGAAATACGGTTTTTTTATAGTCACTTATTTATACTTAAATCCACTTTTGAAAATACTTGCGCGTAATTAGTCAGGTTAAAATAAATAGCCATACCGGTAAAACGTGAGCCTATCACAATTAATAAAACATGCAGCAAAAAATATAGGCTAATACACCATTATTTAATTAACATGAACAATTTGCGAATTGACTGGAAACCGGGTGGTATACGCTTCAAATTGCGTTGTGGTTTGAGAAGAACCCTACACTTTGTCAAGGCGGGGATGAATGGCCGAGATTTATGGATTGAAACTCTTGGCTTTCCGTAGAGACGCTCGCGGTGTGGCGGAGACCAAGGTGCGCGTGGACAACAGTGGATCCATCAATTCAGGCCACAAGTGTAGGTCTAATGACAATCACATCATTTCATTACACTACTGGTAGGTGAGGTGATGTCTGCTAAGCTTTCCCTAAAGTAAATGTAATTAAATAGCCAAAATGATATAGCCTAATTAGCGTATTCCTGTCTATACAGAAATAAATAAAAAAAACAATAAAAAATAGGCTACTACACCAGAAAGCATGATTTGGCCACAGAGGAACATTAGCTTCTTAGATTGTTTTAAATCGCGTTGCCTACAGTTGGAAGGGCAGATATACTGAACAAAAATATAAACGCAACATGCAACAATTTAAAAGATTTTACTGAGTTACAGTTCATATAAGGGAATCAGTCAATTCAAATAAATTAATAAATTAGGCCCTAATCTATGGATTTCACATGACTGGGAAGGGGTGCAGCCATGGGGGGGGGGGGGGGGGGGCTTTGGAGGGCATAGGCTCACCCACTTGGCAGCCAGGCCCAGCCACTGGGGAGCCAGGCCCAGCCAATCATAATGAGTTTTTCCCCACAAAAGGGCTTTATTACAGACATAAATACTCCTCACCCCCGCATTGTGTTGTGTGACAAAACTGCACATTTTAAAGTGGCCTTTTATTGTCCCCAGCACAAGGTGTACCTGTGTAATGATCATGCTGTTCAATCAGCTTCTTGATATGCCACACCTGTCAGGTGGATGGATTATCTTGGCCATGGAGACATTTCTCACTAACAGGGATGTGAACAAAATCTTAGAGAAATAAACTTTTTGTGAGGATGGAACATTTTCTGGGATTTGTTTCTTTCAGCTCATGGAACATTGGACCAACACACATGTTGTGTTTGTATTTTTGTACAGTGTAGATGATTGTTAAGTTGCTACTGTCAGTGAAAAGCAGAAAGACCCAGCCAGGTATATCTCAACATTTAAAAATACAATTGCGGAAAAACTGTTTGGAAAGCAAATGGCTATTGCTGTAATAGCTCCAATCTGTCTTTTAGTTATCAAAATTCTTAATTTAAATGAGCGAACAATAGCCTATCTTACATCGGACATATCCCCTGTGAGTGTGCATATTAACTGTCTTCAAATAAAATTGAAGTTGTCACATGCACCGAATATAATGCTTACTTACAAGCCCTTAACCAACAATGCAGTTAAGAAAATAGAGTTAAGAAAATATTTACTAAATAAAGTAAATGTAAAAAAATTAATAAAAATAACACAGCAAAATGACCATAACGAGGCACTATACAGGGGACACTGGTACTGAGTCAATGTGCGGGGGTACAGGTTAGTCGAGGTCATTTGTACATGTAGGTAGGGATAAAGTGACTATGCATACTGTAGATAATAAACAGCGTGTAGCAGCAGTGTAAAAACAAAGGAGTGGCCAATGCAAATAGTCCGGGTGGCCATTTGATTAATTGTTCAGCAGTCTTATGGCTTGGGGGTAGAAGCTGTTAAGAAGCCTCTTGGGCCTAGACTTGGCGCTCTGGTACCACTTGCCATGTGGTAGCAGAGAGAACAGTCTATGACTGGTGACTGGAGTCTTTGACAATTTTTGGGGCCTGCAAGTCAAATTTTGGGATTAACAAATGTATTGGGTTAATGAATCTCTAATAGAGCTCAGTACAGTTTTCAATGGCAAACTTTGCGACACTCATTACCGAAACATACATTCTCATCTCCAAAACCTGTTTATTATTGCCATAAGCACCAATATTTAGGAAATATTTAGGAAAATGACTTTAGTCATTTTGGCTGAATCAGATGGTGTGCCTTTTGTTCTTTATCCAAATATGTGTACATAAAAATAACACAAGTCATTTTGACAAAAAACAAGATTCAGAAAAGGTTGTGTTGCATTAATGAGATAAATGACAAAAGAAAAGTTTATAGTTAAATAAGAAATATATTTGTTTTCATTGTATGTTTACCTCAGGCCTTTTCATTATGTAAGCAATGTTAAAAAAATCTTAGATTTGTTTATAACTTTTTTGGACTTCAAAAACTGTTTCGATAATGAGAATTTGACATTGCTAGTTGTGGAAATTGTAGTAGAATGCATAATATTTCATCAATAAACATAACAATAATTATGAAATAGATCAATACAGATCCTAATCTCAGTGATCCAAGAGGAATTATGGTGGAAAATGTTTATTTCAATTTTGTTCCAGTTTCGTGAGAATCACAGAGTTAGAATGTCTTTCACCCTTTGTATCCTGTTAGTGTTAACCCTATCAGTAATATTACTTATGCACTAATACTCCACAATGTAACCACAGCATGATAAATCCACCAGTAAACACTATGTTTTAATGTCTGTTTTATTGTGTATGAAACCGGGAGACAAATTTCCACATTGTGTGGACAAAAAACGTTTTTCCAATTCTAATCCTCCTGCAGTACTGCCTCCGTCCAGTGTGGTGGCGCCCTGCCTGGTGATGGACTCTCAATCAATCAACCGATCAATGAATCAATCAATTGACCAATCAATGAATCAATCAATCAGCCTGTTAGTGTTAACCCTCTCGGTGTGTTAATATAAATAATCGTCCTGCAGTACTACCTCCGTCCAGTGTGGTGGCGCCCTCCCTGGTGATAGGCTCTCCATCCCCGGCCGAGGTGCGCCCCCTCAGGTAGAAGCGGTAGCGGCTGTGAGGGTCCAGCTGCTTCAGGGTCAGGTGAGTGACCTTGTGATCGTCTATGGTCTCCACCTGCATCGGGCTGTTGTCACTCTTTACGACTATAGGGGAATAGAGAGGAAAGGTCGACTAGAACAGTCAATAACGTTTTTCTCTGACAGAATTTGAGGAATGGTCTATAACTTTATTTAGGTTTGTCTCTGACAGAATTTGAGGAATGGTCTATAACGTTATGTAGGTTTGTCTCTGACAGAATGTGAGGAATGGTCTATAATGTTATGTAGGTTTGTCTCTGACAGAATTTGAGGAATGGTCTATAACGTTATGTAGGTTTGTCTCTGACAGAATTTGAGGAATGGTCTATAACGTTATGTAGGTTTGTCTCTGACAGAATTTGAGGAATGGTCTATAACTTTATGTAGTTTTGTCTCTGACAGAATTTGAGGAATGGTCTATAACGTTATGTAGGTTTGTCTCTGACAGAATGTGAGGAATGGTCTATAACGTTATGTAGGTTTGTCTTGATGGATTGATGGAATATGATTGATATATTATTCACTAGCCATCTCTAGAAGTGACAGGTAATACATCAACAATATGTCACTGAGAAACAACAGA